>NW_007726403.1:415844-449207 GCF_000696425.1 Galeopterus variegatus | reverse complement strand
GTTCCCGCCGGCGGCTCGCGCCGCCCCGGACGCCCGCCCCTCAGCCCGGGGTCCCGGCGCTGCGGGCCGCGGTGGCCACGCCAGCAGCTGGCACCATCACCTGGTGCGGAGGAGCCTCGTGCTCTTCTCGGTCGGGGTCGTCCTTGCCCTCGTGCTCAACCTGCTGCAGATCCAGAGGAACGTCACCCTCTTCCCCGAGGAGGTGATCGCCACCATCTTCTCCTCTGCCTGGTGGGTCCCCCCCTGCTGCGGGACAGCGGCCGGTGAGTACCTTCCCTGTTCTTGCAGAAGTGAGAACGATGTCTGTCTGGCTCAGCACGCTTTTCAGCCTATCGGAAGCACTTGTTTGAAAGTGGGACCATCCACAGCGTAAGACCGTGCGTCTGCAGTTTTTGTGTCACTTAGAGAAAGGGCTCCGAGAGGGGCACGGGGTGTGGAGCCCCCATGGGCTAGTCTAAACCACAGTTCCCTGGAAGTTTGAGGAAGCGGGTGATGGAGATGAGGTCAGGAGATAATTGGCTGTTTAAGCAGACGCTGTGCCAGGCCGAGTGAGGTCTCCTCCCTCTCAGCTGGCGGGGACAGTACAGAGCGCGGCCTGCAGCTGTCACCTAGAGCGGGCTGCCCAGGATTGGCCGCCTGCGGAACTGGTGAGCGGCAAGGCCCCGTGGCTATTGGCCGCCCCAGCAAACATGCTACTCTGCTAGATGCCTGAAAACAAATCCGTCACGTGTGCTCAGAAGGCGGTTGCCAAGGGAGTAACTTCTCAGCACTTCCTTTTGCAGGATGGCCAAGGGAATGGTGGCCGAAAGCCAGGCCTCCTTCCCTGTAACTCATAGCTCTATAGATTAAGTACACAAGGAAGAGTAACCACCTTGTTGAGAGTTTAGACTTAAGTTCACCTAACAAGTCACACAGATGCTGTAAAACATAACACAGCATCAGTCCACACCACGGACAGGTGTACTGCTGCCTTTTTTTTTTTAATAGTAGAATTTCTTGGTTATTATTAAGCTGGTTTTGTAAAAATGTTGAATTGATCTTGGCCCAGCACATCACTTAACTTCTCTAGTTACACAGCATTTGTTTAACATTGTCAGGTGCTTTCTGCAGCCTCAACTCTGCAAGCTATTGAAATATAAGTGAGCAGGACAAGCCCCTATTCTTAGGCTCCCATAGTCTGGTGGGGAAGACAAATATGTGTCTAAGTAACTACAATACAGTATGATAAGTACCCTATTTGCTTTGTAGCTAACAGTGACTGCTTACCATGGCCTTTGTATGCTATGCTTCATTTATTCTTTAAAACAATAAAATGCTATAGCTCCGTTTTATAGATAAGGAAACTGAATCAGAGAGGTCAAGTAAAAACTCCAAAGGTACCCACCCAGCTGTTCATAGCTCTGTACCTAGTCTCCCTACAGCATAGGTGTGTCCACCGCCCAGCTTGGTAGAGTCACTTAAAACAGTAGAAGGAAAGAGTCTTGTGACAGACCTGTGTATTCTGGCTAGGACATGTGTCATCTGACGGACACTGTGATTTTTGATTATAAAGCGGTGGATAGAATGTTTTCATCTTTGTTCTCAGAAAGATGGGATCCTACTTTTGTTTTTTAAACCCCTTAGGTGTATTGAGACTTCTTTTTGAGAAATAGATCTAGATTTGAAATTTCAGTTTTTATGGACATTTGGCACAAAAGTTTCTTTGAAACAAAAGCTTGATCTTGAAAGTGAAATATTTTAGTTTAGCTCTCAGTATTTGTAATTGAAGCTTCAAGGAATTCCAAGAATATCTGAAACAATTTCTCCTAATTTTTTTCTTAACGATCAGCCAAGAGCATAAGGAAAAAGTTCTATAGTACATTTTTTTTTTTACCTATTTAGCTTTTATCCTTAAAAGGTAACATTAAGCTATAGTGAAGTAAAGTTATAGAATTGTTTGGTTTCCGTTTTTCTAAACTCTGCAAGTAGAACTTGATTAAATGTAATACGAAATTAAAAGCTGAAAAATTTTCATCGGAGTGTTTAGCTAAGCACAGCTAGAACTCTCGTTCTCTGTTGAGGAAGCCCTTTCTAGACCGAGGTGAGCCATGCATGGCCTTTGGGAGCCTCAGTGCTTGGTGCAGTTTACACAGTGAACCTTCTGTCCCGCAGTCCAGTCCCCATAGGCCTGTGTCCACTCGCCGCCACTATGTCTCTTTCATGCCTGTCTTTGTTTTTGCCATTTTGCTTCTCTTCTGCAATGCTGTACCTACCCACCTGTCCACATTCTCTTTAAAATTCCGTGTCTGTGGAGACTTCCTAACTGTTCCAGACCACAGTGACCTCTTCCTTCTCTGTCTTCCAGTTACATAATCCTCATAATTTTACACATGAGAAAACAAACATGAAGAGGCACGTCCCATCAGAGGGCAAACTGGGGCTAAAGGCTGAGTTTTCTATTCCTGGCACGGTGCTCTGTCCACAGGAACCAATTAAAGAATAGAGAAACTAGTGTAGAGTCCCTCATCCAGCACGTACCATAGCAGGTGCTCAGTGTCTCCTAGAGCACATGCCAGAAGCCCCTGAAAAGTCAAGCCCAGGGCCACTCTGGGCATGTGACCCAGACCAAGTCAGATCAGCAGAAATGTGAGTGTTCATCATGTGCCAGGCCAAGTGCTGGAAGCGGCAGGAATGTCACCTGCAATGTGACTGCTGGCCATAGTGCACTCATGGATGCTCACAGTTTCAATGGGAAATGGGAATCCTCTCGGTGAAAATGGAAGGTGAACTCTGCAGTCATTTGAGTTTTGTGTAGGCACATATGGATATTAAGTATTATCAAGTTAAATATTATCCATATTAATATGGATAATTATATTCCCTGCTCAATTCATTTTTATGTTTACTGAGACATACTTTTAACTAAAGCAAATAACAGTGATGTTTTTAAACTTTTCAAACTGTGGTTGGGAGGATGGTACTCAAAGAGAATAAAAATATAAAATTAGTCTCGATTTAAATATATTGTAGCTGATAAGCTTTCTAGGTAAAGAGCTGGTTTGAGTACTAGAATACTTTAATAATTACCACATAGAAATTGTACAATTTTAAGCTGGTGTATACTAACACTGTTATTTTTTAACAGCTATTGTCGGCTTGCTGTACCCCTGTATCGACAGTCACCTTGGAGAGCCCCACAAGTTTAAGAGAGAGTGGGCCAGTGTCATGCGCTGCATAGCAGTGTTTGTTGGCATTAACCATGCCAGTGCTGTATCCTTAAGTTGATGTGCTGTGTCCAGAGGAGTTTCTTAGGTTATACGTTGAATCACTTTGTTACTTATATTGAGTCCTTAATATTTAACTCATCCAAGTATTTTATTTTAAAGTATATTTTTTAGTTAACACTTAGTAGGATTTGGAGCTGGGGGGCAGGCAACTGGTGGATACAAGGATCGAACCCTGGAGTTATCAGTACCATGCTCTAACAAACTGAGCTAACTGGCCAGCCCTGCACTTAGTAGGATTTTTAAGGCACAGGACCTAGTATCCTTTCAGTTTGTTTCAGGAAATAGTTGAAATAATACCAGAGATAAAGTGAACTTATTTATCTCAGACAATCATCTTTTGGTTCTTAGTTCATTTTATAAATTCACTTTTACATTTCCACCTTACATCTTTCCAGCATGAGGAGTTAGTTCCTATGACAAAGTGAGAACTGGTGAGGGGCAAGAGTATTGCTCTTGTTGCCACAACTTTCTAGAAGGCTGAGTGGAGGAACATGTCTGCTTCTCTGCCCACAAAAATCCAAGGGTCAGGCACAGCAGGTCCCTGAAATTCTGGCATCCACAGATGGAATTCACTACATGAAATATACTATGTGTCTGTATATAAGTGCATTTTCCAGGAATACGGTTCATAGTTTACCAGTTCTCAAAAAATTTAGGGTTTCTTTAGAGCAACTTGGGGAGAAAAATATTTTTAGAGTTACTGAGCCTTAAATCTGCTCTACCCCTCTTTTAATGATATGTAAGATAGCTCTAACAAATTATTTGTATCACCAGTTCATAAGCAGTGTTGTAATGACAACTGTAAGTGTAATGTAACAGAATGCCATTCTGACAACATGTCATAATGCAGACATGAAGGCAGTGCTTGCTCTTTTCAAATTACCAAAAAACAGAAAGAAAGAATGGGATTGTAGATCACTTAATAGCAAAAGATACTGTTTTATGGCCAAAACACCAGTAGAATTTTTAAGTAACTTTTAGGAAGTTTACTCTTACAGCAAAGCTTTTGACTCAGCGATGGGTAGAAATTTCAGGTAATTTTAATCATTACAGTAACCTTGTATCCAACAAGTCCTTTCTTTAGCTCACTGTACAGTTTTTATAGATAGTGAATTTTTTGTTGTACAATAATAAAAACCACAAGTAGTTCTTATGAGTTTTTTTAAATGTTTCTTATCCTTAACTTTTGCATTACCAGAAATTGGATTTTGCCAATAATGTTCAGCTGTCCTTGACTTTAGCAGCCCTTTCTTTGGGCCTTTGGTGGACATTTGATCGTTCAAGAAGTGGCCTTGGGCTTGGGATCACCATAGCTTTTCTTGCTACTCTGATCACTCAGTTTCTCGTGTATAATGGTGTCTATCAGTAAGTGTGTGTTTTCAGATGTGGACTTTGTAAAACTGTTACTTAACTTTGATAGAAACACCCATTAAACGTTAATGTTTATATATTTTATTTGGCTTGTATGCAGAATGACATAGGAATGAAATTCTCAAAAATGCTGCTTATTCTTGGCTCACACATTAGAAATGCACTGTCCATAACTTAATGTTAAGAAAAAACAAGTAGTAGCAGTAAAACATTATTCAAATATTAATATTTTACAGCACTGCATGCTTAATATATATCCTGTATATCCCCATTAATGAAAATCTTTGAATTGAACCAGGTGCCATTGACTGCCAAGACACAATCTTTTTTTTTTCTCCCCCCACTCTAGATATACATCCCCAGATTTTCTCTATATTCGTTCTTGGCTCCCATGTATATTTTTCTCAGGAGGTGTCACAGTGGGAAACATAGGACGACAGTTAGCTATGGTAAGTGAAATGATCATAGTATCTCCTAACCCTTTAGTTTTTTTAGATTGATAGAATTGCTTTACATGATATATTGTAATTTGTGTTGGTACATGTCTAGTTCAGACTCAAGAACAACAATATTGAGAAAAGTGTACATTAAAAAAATAGGTAGTGATACCCAGGTAATTCTTTGCTAAATTATGAAAGATTTATAGATTTGTAAAGTCATAATATTCGAGTTCTAGTGCAACTCCTTTGTATTACAGGTATGTTCAATGGCTTTTCTAAATTCGCATAACTACTGTAGGAACCAGCAGGGGAAAGTTACTGAAGTGGCTAGTGTGAGTGATGTGTGATGAGTATCCCTCCTCCTTCAGTATCAAACAAATCAGGGTAATCTTAGGCAGTGTCACTTGGCTCCCTGGGTGACTGTCAACCCTCATTTCTTCTTAACAAAACCAGAGCAGGTGCAGGTGGTGCTGGGCCTCTCCAGTCCCTAGTCAGGGGCAGATGGAGCCTGAGACCGTGGCTCAGGCCAGCGCCTGGTGCAGGCAGGTGGACCTGGGCACAGCGAAGGGGACATTCAGAGCATCATCCTGTGCAAGCATTGCACCTGTTCTTATGAAAGAAAGAAGTACAACCTCCCAAGACACAGCTGCTTCCTGAGAGAGATGGAGAGGCAAATGAATTCAAGGATAATTTTAGCATTTCTTTTCATTAGTTAAAAATTGGCATTTGAACGCTTTAATTTTAAACAATTAAATGTTATTTTGAGCTGACTTTGACTCGAGGGCTTAAATAAAGAAAAAAAAAAAAAAAAAAAAGGCAACTAGAGCCATTGCTGTCAGTGATAAATTCTGGGCCTTTTTCAGAAAACTTATCTTGGTACCTCATGCTATTTTTAAAATGGTACATTAATGTGTGCCAGCTGATACCCATTTGTGAGCAGTTGAATTGGAAGGCCACATGGCTGTTTCACAAACAGAAGTAATTTCAAAAGGGTAAAATTTGTAAAGTGTTCCACTGGTTACTGAGTCTAAAGCTTCTTCCTCTTCTGCTCATTGGCAATTCTATACAAATCTGCTGCCAAAACAAAGAAGACTCCATTGAAAAAACTTTCTTATCTCCCCTAGTGGAGAATCATAGGACTTTGCTTTTCTGTGCTAAAAATCGAGTCAGGTAGGCGCACGTGAAAAGTGTGCATGTTCTGCATGCGCTGGACACCTTCCTTGTACAGCCCTCCTCGCCGGTCTCAGAGTAGAGCCAGGCAGCTCCCTAACTGCTTTATTGCTTTGAGGTTTTTGTTTCAGTATTCTTTGGTGGAGAATTCCTAAGAAGGTAACTGAAAACAGGATAGTTGACCTAATTATAATTCTCCCTTAAGATTTCTTTTCCTCCTTTTTACTCTTTGAACTTGGGGAGAAACTTATATTTGGATGTTAGCACCATATTTTGAAATTGGAGGAGAGACATTACCACCTTAACTGCCTTCTCTACTGGGCTCCTGAATGAAACCAGCCTTTCAGGGGTCCGATCCCAACCCCACCTACCATGTTTTTTATCCAGAAAAATTTAAATCCTTACCTCTGGATCCCAACTGTTACTCCTCTTATTGTTCAAAATTTGAAAGCTTATTTTCACCCTTAAAACCCAGGAGATTGCTTGACGTGTTAGAGATGGAGTCACTGTCAGCTGCTGTCCTTCCTCCCAGAGCAACTTCCCCCACTTTCCGTGTCATCATACTATAGAGACAGAGTGCAGTTGGCTGGGTAGTTTAGGGGTAGTGTTAAGAGATGTAGGCTTAAAATTGAAACTGCACCATGGAAGCCTTTGAGGGGGGGTGTTTAGAGTGAAGACAATGAAACCCAGAGGGCAAGAGCCTCAGGCAAGGCCCTCAGGTCAGCACCGTGACCAGATGTGACCAAGCTCATGTAATTCCAGATTTGTGTTTGATGCTGATCTTTTTGCCTGTTCTCGTTCTGTCTCAGCTCTCCTAAAATCCCATTTCTTTTCTTACCTATGGTTCCCTCCCTTAAAAAAACAACAACAACAACAACAAAAACTGTAATTACCTGGAAGGATGACCATGCCCAA
The DNA here is from genome assembly GCF_000696425.1 of Galeopterus variegatus. Lineage (NCBI taxonomy): Eukaryota > Metazoa > Chordata > Mammalia > Dermoptera > Cynocephalidae > Galeopterus > Galeopterus variegatus. The sequence continues at coordinate 442,045 of NW_007726403.1, read as the reverse complement.
AAGCTACAGGCTGGGTTTACTTACAATTAATGGTCTAGTAGCCTTTTTCTGTCTGGTGGCCTTTTGTTTGCCCTACTTGCTATTGTTCTTTGGGTCCAAAACCACAGCTGAGAAGCATCGGTCATCAGCCTGTGTGTTTAAGAGAAAATGATGAGTCCACAACCGTCATTTTATGGAATTTGTGGTTGTTGCTGTTTGTCACTTGAAGCCCCTCCTCAAGAGAGTAAGGCTGCAAACTTCCAGCAGAGCAGCAGGCATGGGGCTCCTTCCTGTTGCCCAGGCCCCACAGGGACACCTCGGGGCACAGCCCTGCCTCACCATCAGCCTGGGTTTCATTTGCCTTTCCTGGTTTTGGCTGAAAGCTGCTAATGATTATTGTTATGAAGGTGCACATTTCTTGAGCTCCTAACACTGTCCATAGGCATTGTGCTATACGTTTCCATTACTAGCTAACAGTACCTTGACATAGAGACTATTATCAGCCTATTTTTAAGTGGGGAAATTGAAACTTGGGAAGATGAAACAACTCAGGGAGGCAGAGGTGAAATTGAAAGCCAGCTTCTCATTAGCATCCCGTGCTGCCTTTTAGCACAAGCTCCCACCTGCCACTGACCCTCTAAACGGATGTTTAGAAGTCTGTGTTGGTGTCCTGAATTTACTGTAGGGTACCATCTTGCCATTTAAATATGTTGCTATTAGGCAACACCGATACAAGTTAATACGCCACGTTATATCCGTCTTGGACTGATTGTTAGTTATCTCAGCCCTGTGATGGTTTGTGTTCTTACACTGATGCCAGACCTAGCTTTAGTCTCCTGTGGACCATAGACTCTAAAATTCTACTTTCTGTTTATCAGCACACTAGTGAACAGGTAAACAAATAAGATCTTCTGATTTTCTGGATAAGTAATCTTCATCTTAAGGCATGATTGCCTAAATGGAGAGAAATTAAGTGAAGTGGAAAGGCCTTGGATTCACAGGAAGGAAGTGTGCTCTGAGTTTTCTCTTCTGTCCTTCAGCGGCTGTATGGCCTCAGGAAAGTCATTCTGTCTCTTTGGGTCTGCCCTTCCCCAGTGGAAGGAACTGCATGCTGTGTGAGCACTCAGCACGCAGCGCCGGCAGGAAGAGTGCCTGCAGCTCCACCTCACAGGCTGGTGGGAGGGTGGAGGGGAAAGATTGTGCAGAAGGGATTTCCCAACTTCAAACTGTGTAAACTTAAGGTCCAGTTATTTGCTTTTATATAAACATAACCTATTTCAAATATGTTTCAACAAATTGCTGGTAGGGTAAGTTAGGAGGCGTCAGATATTCAGGCTCATGGCAGAAGCCTCCCTTTCTCCAGATAAACAAACCAATTTTAAGAGTGCAATTCCTTACAGGATACTTCAGAATGTTCATAGGAAAATAGAATTAAAAGATAATGCAAATCTTTCCATGAACTTTTTAATGACCCTTCGTAAATTGCTATAAGTTTGAACTTTTAGGGGCACCTGTCATAACATATGCATCATTATGCTTTGATAAAATCGAGTGTTTCCTTTATGTGAGTATTAATTTAGTCATACTTTCACCAATATCTTGCACTTATATAATAGGCTTTATGTAAGGGCTTTAGCAATGTAGTTTCACTTGAGGTAGAGAATTAGCCTCATCTTATGGGTAAGGGAGCTGTGGGCTCGGCTCGTGCAGTGAGAAGGTTGTGCAGGCGTGACAGCTCAGGTCGCAGTCATGTCTGGATCATATTCCAGTTGAGGGAATTTTTAATTTTTTACCTTTCAGGACCTACTTAATTGATAATTAAAATATTTATACGTTTAGTGCTAACTTCCTCTTTCCTCTTTTTTTTCTTTTCCCACCATAGGGTGTTCCTGAAAAGCCACATAGCGATTGAGTCTTCAAAAAGCAAGATTTGGGAAGAAAATCTGTGATAGTGGATTGTGGCAAAGATTATCTTTTTCCTAAATAATCTATTTAGATTGGGCTAACTGTACAAATGACTCCTGGGAAAAATATTCTCCTGGTCTAGAATAGCGAAGTGGAGAAATGACTACTTACCTTGAAGTCCTGCCTTGACTGATGCCCTCACGCCTGTCTGCACCCTGGAACGTTCCTTCCCAGGCTGTGTGTGGGACTTCAGGCAGTTGGCAGTTTCCTAAGTGTTAGGTTTCATTCATGTTATTAAAAACGAGTTGCCATATTTCAAAGCCTTGAACTAAACTTAATCACCAACTCTCAGATTTGTATCAGTAGTGCCCAAAGGAGATAGGTTGATGGTGCTTAACAGAGATGAAGTGCAGTGTAATAGGAATAATATTTATCCAAAAGATTTTTTTAAAATAGGGTTGTGTAAAAAAGAGAAAGAAAAGAGGCAGCAGCAGGGAGGGTGAGGAGGCCACGCTCCCGTTACGCTGCCGTGGCCGGTCCCACGCGTGTGCACCACCATTGACTGAGCTGTGCTTTCTCTCCCACCCGCGGGACCTCATGCAGACAATCTCACTGTGAGAGCAAGAGGCAGTGAAAAGCCACAGGTGTGCACTGTGACAGACTGGCGTCTTCACCTCAGCTCGTGAGGGTTTATCCAAGATCCGTAATCATCCGAGGGTGAATGCCTGTCTGCTGCATGTTTCAGTCTTAGTGAGCGAAAAGCGTTTGTTTCTCTGTTACTTCAGAATAGAGATGACTGCTTTTTCCACAGCCCTATGGAATCTGCAATCTATGATTGCCTTGTAAAAAGAAGAGTGCATATGTCACTACATTAAACATGTGGTGTTTCTAAATATTCCATGATACTGGTGAGCACAATGTATTCATTTAATGGCATAGACCATGTTAGACCTGATTTGCAAGTATTGGGTCTTAAACTTCAAGTGCAATGTATATGAAAACCAATCTGAGCCTTGTATTCTCCTAAATATTTATTTTTCTTTTTTTTTTTTAATGTATAAGATGTTCAAGAGAAGGGTTCTCCATTCATTTCAGTGCTGCACGGAGGCTAAACTCAGCAATAATTTCTTTTGAGTTGTGAAGTTACTTTATTGTTATACCATATACCCTCCACTGAACCCTAGTACTCTGAATACTCCAGTTTTGTGGGTTTAGTAATTTTAACTTACAAATTTACCTTTTTATAGTTTGCATTTTAAGTGTTTTTGATTTTTTTTTAATTCTGTGAAAGTGGCTTGATTAAAAGACTCCTTTTAAATACAAGTCACCAGTCAGCAGAATAGAAACTTGTACTAACTTGCCCGTGAGTGTTGATGTGTGTATTTGGTTTCATTTATGTGATGATCCTTGTTGGGTTTTTTTTGTTTGTTTTATTTTATTTTGAGGAAAATATCTTGGAGTAAATTTTAGGTTACTGAAGCTAATTTGTTTTAGAGGAATTTTGTTTAAAAGAAAATGGGATCATTCTGAACTTTGGAATGATCCCTTATACATTTTCTGAAAATGAAAACAAATGATTAGTTATGTGAAAAAACTTTTCAATGAAGATGTCAGTATTTTAGGAAAAAATTTGTTAGATGAAAACAGTAGGTGAATCTTTAAAATATACTTGATCATGCACAAACAAGTATTTTTTTCTTCAACTGGAAGTAATTCTATATCTGTTAATATAGCCAAAAAAATGTGAATCTGAAGAATTTTTTTGCCAATAGTTTATAACAAATATATGAACCAAAGTGATTTGAGTTTGTAAAAATGTAAAATAGTATGAACAAAATTTGCACTATACCAGATTTGAACATCTAGTGAGATTCACATTCATACTAAGTTTTCAATATTGTGTTCTTTTTGCATTCATTTTTTACTTTTATTAAAGGTTCAAAACCACCTGTTGTATTTATGGGTTTTTCTTTTTTAAAAAAGAGGGGGTTGGTATTTGCTGTGTGGGACATTAGAATTTGGAATGGAAAAATATTTTGTAGAGCTCTTAAATTTTACTGAATTTCAGCACAGCCACTGGGGTGGATCATTTGAGTAGGTTTTCCTCATGAGGGAAAGTTAAACGTGATAAAAGTTGCATTGAACCTGCTGTGCATCCCCTCCCCCTGCTGGTGCTCTGCTTCCATGCAGGACACGGCCTAGCCCGCCACCAGGGCACCGCGCTGCAGCCAGCACTGGCATGCCAGCCCCTGTGGCTGTGGATTATCTCGGATAGGATGAGCCCCTGCTGGGAATATTTCCAATAAAGATGCCTTGAGCTCCCAAAACATTCATACCATGTTTAACACAACTTTTAAAATTTCTGTTTAATTGGAAAAAAATTTCAATACTAGTAGAGAAAGGCCTTACCTTCTTGTACACAGCCCAATACATTTTTTAATACAGATGCAAACCAACGGGTTTCTACTGCATTTAAAATACAACTGTTTAGGGCCGGCCCGTGGCTCACTCGGGAGAGTGCGGTGCTGATAACACCAAGGCCCCAGGTTCGGATCCTATATAGGGATGGCTGGTTTGCTCACTGGCTGAGCGTGGTGCTGACAACACCAAGTCAAGGGTTAAGATCCCCTTACCGGTCATCTTTTAAAAAAAATAAAAATAAAATAAAATAAAAAAATAAAATACAACTGTTTAAAAAAAAATACAACTTCATCCGTGTATGGAAAAACTGGGAGAGCTGACGACACAGACATTTCCCTCAATATAGAGACTCAAAGATTTGCCTGAGATTAATCCAGTTTATGTGCATCTGACATAGAAATGTCTTCTCGGAACTAGTCTAAATTCATGTTTTAGAAGAAGTTTTGGGAGTTAAACATTTCCTGGAATTTTTCTGGTCTTTGAGCCAGGAATTGAGTTACACCGTTTCATTAAAGATAAGGTATGTAATTTACAAGAGATGGCTTTGTTCACTTTTCAACTGCATGAGCAAGGCTGTGTAAATAGGAACTCAGGATGGACTCAAGGGTGTTCGGTTTAGCTAATTTCAGAAGTCACCTGTGATCTCGCACATAAGGAATGTTCTTAGAAGTCACGTGTGATTTCTTACATAAGGAATGTTTCTGGCAGATTTGTCTAAAGACGAAGTAGATATAATCAAGTCATTTGGTGGTCTGGCACTATCCCCACCTTAAGTATTAATATTGTAAAATACTAATAAGATTAAAATTCAGTCTCAACATAGGCAATAAGAAGTTTGCCTACTCCCCACTAATCTGCCATCTTATTTATTCTTGGAGGTAGGTGGGTTTATGAGCAGTAAGTTAACCATGAGAGGGATTTCATATTGATCCCTGAATGCAGTCAAAATATGCAAAGAAAGATAAGAAAAAGGTGCATGAAATAGATCCAAGTGCCAATACCAAACCTGGTTGCTCTATGGATGTTCTCTATAAATCTTCCACAGTTTCACACCTGAAGAATTTCTTACCTTAACATTGGTAAAAACACGTAATCGTGCCTGGCACAACGTAAGCTCTCGATGAATGTCAGTTTCCTTTCTTCCCCCGTTTTCTCTGTAAAGAATGAACATGCTGAGATAGCGCCCTAGGTGTGGTGGCTCCGGTCCTGGTTTGTAATGTCCAGGACAAAACAGTAGCATAACATGAAAAGTGGCTTTCGTTACTATTTCCATTTATTAGAGACTTTGTCTAACGAATGCATAAACATGCTCCTTACTTGTTCTCCACGGGTTCTGTTGCTGCGTGATCTACACAGTCTCGAGTTCAGGAACGTGGAGAAGACAGGAAGGTAAAGTTAAGTTTCCACATAAGTGAGTCTACGGAAGTAATTTTCTCCTTACAACCTAGCTCTTTGTATTTTTTCTGTCTCCTCTCAGGCAAGTTTTTAATTTAAAATTATATAGTTTATTCCTAATCATCCTTCTGACCTAAGCCAAAGTGTCATTTGCTGACTCTCCTCGTCCCGTCAGCCCTCCCCTGTGCTCACAGGCTGCAGAGCACTGGTCACGGTGGCCGTGTGAGCCATGTGAGTTGGAGATCACCCGACTGATGTCCTTCCAGCAGGTGCAGCCCCCTCGGGGGACCATCTCCTTTTGCTTATCCTCCGATCCTGGTGCACAGCCACAGGCTCTGGCTGCTAATATGTAACAAGTGCTTGTTGAAAGAATGTGGAATAAATGAACCCACTCCTTGTTTGTCAGCCACTGAGAGCCTCCTGTAGGACAGCCAGCAGCCGTTGGTCCCTTCCAATGTGTGACCTCCAATCTGCTGTGCATGAGAAACTAAATAACTTGTTAGAATCATCCATAAAGTGAAGGATCGCGTGAAGATCTGGGGGGCCTTCCTCCACGTGAAGTGGATGAGTTTTGGCGGCAGGGTTTGATCAAACAACAACACTGATCTGCTCTCCATGCCCGGATCATTGCATCGTTGCATGCAAAAGCTGCATGTCAGTGAATGTCACAGGATTGGGGATTGTTTTTCCCAGTAGCGGGGTTGGATTTGCACTGGGCCGTCCACACCTCCTGCCTCTCTGACCCGGTGCCCAGCACCCCAGGCTCATTCAGTGAACATCATAGAGCCGTCAGCTGGACCCTTCTGCCTGCTTTCCCTTTTCATATGCACATTTATGCCTTGGAATCTCCATCTTCTCAAGGAGAAATGCAGCTGGCTTTGACATGTGATGTCTTTTGCTGCCTTTCAAATTCTGTCTCATTTGCCATCAACCGCGTTCAGACCCATCCTAATTTTCTTTCATGCCCAGGGGCCTACTGGCCCATGCCAATTTGCACAGTTGGCATCCCCCTCTCCTCTGGTTCCACGTCAATCACTTCAGCTGCAAAGACCCAACTAGGGCCGGGTGAGTATGAACAGCAACGTGACACGATCCCCATGAGTCAGTTTCCGTCCTAATGAACTGCGTCCTCTGGCCTGGCCCTTGCCAGCCTCGAGAGGTGTGCGAGTCTGCATTTAATCGATACACACCCCACCCCCCCAGCCAACTCACTGGGCCAGTTCGACTTGCAGGCTCCCATCTCATCACATGCCGCTCTTCATGTCTCCCTCAAACATCCGGCCAGCTGCAGACGCCATCTGAAGAAAGGTCAGCATGCCAGCAAATCACTTGAAAGACCATTTTGAAGTTTCACGTATCCAAAAGGAAGGAGACTCTGCACCTCACGATATCTTACCAAGATGAGAAACAGGCTTTGAGGCACATGGAAAGCCTTTTCCCAAGGTTTCTTGTAAGTGAAATCATTGTGTTTCATAAGATTCACAGATAGGTGTTTGTAATTATTCAATCATTCATTTAAAAACATTGGAAGAATGTTACTGAGCACTTACTGTGTGCCCAAAATTACGCTGTGCATTGGAGGCCCCTGGTGTGCAAAATAGGTTTCTGCCCCAACAGGAGCCATCGAAATCCACCAGCTCACCAGGGAGATCTAATCTATGCCTCTGGGGACTCAAAGCTCTATTGGGACACTGTTTCTGTTTCATCTTAGTTACCCCAATCCTTCCCCATAAGAGGTATTCACAAGATATTTATGAAGGAAGAAAGGAAAGAATAAAAGGAAGGAAGGGAGGGAAGTTGGTTGTCAAACGCTGAGGTACAAGGCATTATAAAACCAATTTTTAACTTAAAAGAGCTTATGGTTTTAAATGCAGCACCTGAATCAGCACTTGGTTGTCAGTTAAGAACATCAGACACCGCAGTCTGAGGCCCTCAGCTCACCCTGAAGCGAGGAGGAGGCAGCAGGGGGCAACTTCCCTTCTGCATCACAGCAGCTCCTGCTTCTAACGGGAGGGCCAAGTCCACCCGCCTGGGGCCAGGTTCTCTGGGGATCCAGGGGTCTTCACCGATGTTATGCGTTAAACTGTGTCTTTCCCTGAAAGAAGACATGTTCAAGTCCTAACTCCCAACATCTCAGAATGGGGCCTTATTTGGAAATAGGGTCTTTGCAAATTGGACCAAGTTGAGATGAATTCATTAGGGTGGGCCCTAATCCAATGCAACTGGCGTCCTTAATGAAAAGGGGAAACGAGGACAAACACACACAGATGACAGACGATGTGAAGAGACGTGGGGAGAAGGCCGCAGGAAGACAGGGGCCTTGGCGATGTGAGCCACTCCTCGCCTCAGGCCGCCAGAGCTTCAGGGAGGCCTGTGACCCACCCTTCCGTGGTGCCTTCACCTCGGACTCCTGCCTCCAGGGCCGTGAGACAGAAGTGTCTGTTGTCTCCAGCCCTGCAGTCTGTGGAGCTTTGTTACAGCAGCCCCAGGAGACCAGTCATGTACCCCTACGTGCAACCTCACTTGAAGACAGTGCATGTTGAGGAGGCATCACATCGCTTGGATTTCAAGTGACAAACAACAAGCAAGGGCAGCTCCGACACCCACTCATCTGAAGGAGCTTGGGGACAACCACAGATTCTGAGTCAGCTGTCTGCAGGAGCCTCAAAAAAGGCAGCACGCACCCCAACTTACCTAGAAGCAGCGCGTGCGGTGGACCCGCAGCTCAGCAGGCACACCCACCCTGCTGGGAGCACTTGGGGGCAGGCCCGGGGTCAGGAGAGGCAAGAATGTCACCTTGGGAATGGAGGTCCCTGCCAGCCACACTGCCTCCTCATCGTCACCGGGAAAAAGCTCACACGACACCCCACACGTTCTGTGTCAGGCAGGAAGAAAGATGCAAAACATTCCGGGACTGTTTCTATAAGAAATGGTTAAAGTGGAAGAATTCTACTACTTGGAGCGAATGCTGCCGTTTTGGGGAAATCTGCTGATGGGGACCCGCGTCCCTCCGCAGCAGGCTGACACAGTTGGCGTGTTGCTCTCCGAGGAGGATAGGTGGGAGCCTGGGTGCAGCGCAATGCACATCGACACTGAGGCCCCACGAGACTGTCCTGAGAAAACCAGGAAAAGTTTGCTAGTCTTTGTGTAAACATCACTGGCTCAGATTAAAATCAGCACTAACCAGGCAGGATTTCAACACCCAGTGTCAAATCCTCCTGCTGAGAAGATCAGCTAATCTCCTTTCTATAGCAGGCCTTAGGGCAGCCGACTCAAGAAAACAAACAAAATAGTAAGTGCTGGAAGCCAGGGGCCCTTCCCCTTCCCCGCCCCACTCCGAGGGACCTCCACGCCAGACTCAAGCCCCAGACTCAAGCCGGGTTTGGCAGCCAAATCCTCTGGCCGAAGCTCTTCCTTCTCAGGGGACCCAATGGTGGACAGCAATGGCTGGAAGGCTCTTTCCTTACTTGGGATACGATCGCATCAGTGCTGGGTCCACGTCCACCTCTCCCCCACCTCCTCTGCCCCACCTTGCCTGCCCCTGCTCGGTGCACAGTGCCTGGGCCTTTCCTCCTGCTGGTGAGCCCAGCACTGACCCCCGGGCAGCCCGTGCACTGGTGCACACAGCCTATTGTGATTTTTCAGTAGAGAGGGGCTATTCTGTTGTGCCCTCCTTGTGACCACCGCGTGCCCCAGTTCACATCATTAGACCTCTGCCGTAGGACTTCCTGCCTGTCCCAGCAGCCTGTGCCCTTCTGGAGCAGTGCCCTGTGCTTCTGCCCTGACCTTCCTGATGACAGACAGCCTGTGGCTGCTGGAAGGCTCAGACACTTCCCACCACCCTCCAGGGTTCTGAGGACTTCTCCCCGCAGAGTGTCCAGCCCTGGGCACAGGCCTGTGAAGTCTGCTCCCTCTGCTTGAAGATGTCTGTCAAAGAACAAAATTACAACAAATTTAGTTAAAGACCTCAGTTGGCTTTTGCAATTCTATAATCAGGCAGCACATTATTCCATAAAACAGAATAAGTGTCCCAATGAGCCCAGCAGAGGGGGTTGACTTTATAGACAGAAGAGGCTGAAGAAAGCAGAAACAAAGAACAAAAAGCAGATTGGTTGTTTCAAAGCTACTTTCCTTGTAAGGCAGGGTCAGGGAGGCAGAGCGGTAGGAAAATAACTGACCAGTTAACATCAGGCTACTGCAGGCTCTTTTGTGTAAGGATTAAAGCAGAGGGACCTTCATCATCATCCCTGCTGAAGATTAAAACTGGCCTGTTTGGGAAATTGACTGTTTTCTCTTTCTCCTGACTTCTGCAAAGGTCAGACCACAGCCTAGGTGACGTGGAACCGAGCAGGGACGACTCCATTTTGGTTTTTATTCTCGTCTTTGGGGCCTAGTGCAGGAACTTAGTCCAAAATGATGGCCTCCAATCTTTTTTTTTTGGCACTGGCCAGTATGGATCCAATCATTTTTATTTAACACGTCCTAGTTCCGGACTCTGCCTGCTTTGCCCAGCTGACTTCTTCCCTGTCTGCAGCTGAGGAGGTGTCTCCAGTGCCTCTGCCACCCTCAGGGCAGGTCCTGCAGTGGAGACAGGAAAGGGCAGACTGGGACATCCGTCCTAAGACCAGGCTCAAGTCAGGCCTCCACACCTTCACAGCCACGCAACCTTGGACTGATGACTTCTCAGTGTCCCACTTTGTTTATCTGTAAAACGGGGATGGGGATGACGATAGTACCTGCCTCGTGGGGTTGTGATTGCCTGATAAGAGAATGAGCTCCATGAATGCTAGCTATTGTCATCGTCCTCATTGTCATCGTTGTCATCATCAACGTCATCATCATCATTGTCATCATTGTGGTCTTTTCACTTGACCCGCCCTGCTCTGCTTTGCTTCTATTTCATCCACAGTAGAGTCCACCAGGAGAATTTAGATAAATATTTTTAGATAAATATTTTAGATAAATAGGGTCCTACAAATACTTGTAGGACCCTATTTCTGATTTCTGGGATTACAACCCTGAAGCATAAGGGCACAGGGCGGGTACTTGGAGAAGTGAAAATCACAATCCTTCTTAAGATGGAGAAACGAACTGAGCCTCAGTATTCCTGAGCGTGCATTTATTTTTAACTAGTTAACGAACCAGCCATCATCTATCTCCCTAACTACCTATTTCTACTGTTCAAATACTTAACCTTATTTTATTTTAACTGCAATAATAATAGGCTTTTTCCTGAAAAATGCAAAATAATATCAAAATGGATAATGTAAAAATTGGAATTCTCTCCTACTTGCCTGGGGTAAATGCCATTTACAATGTAGTGTGTATTCTTTCAAGTCTTTTTCAACACAGATTTTAAAAATCAGAATAATGGATACTCTATAACGGTAGAAAAAAATTGAAAACTATGCATTTTTTTTATTGTGGTTAAAAAAAAAAAAGAACACCTGTCGTAAACTTTATTATCTTAGCCATTTTCAAGCATACAGTTCAGTAGTATTAAGTAATTTTGCATTGTTGTAAAGCAGATCTCCAGAACTTTCATCTTGCAGATCTAAAATTCTGTACCCATTAAACCACATCTCACCTTTGCCCTTGTTCCCTAACCCCTAGTAACCACCATTCTATTTTCTACATCAATGAATTTGTCTCATTTAGATACCACGTGTCATCATACAGTGTTTGTGGCTGGCTCACTTCACTTAGCGTGTCATCCTCAATGTTCATCCATGTTGTAGTATGTGTCAGAATCTCCTTCCTTTTTAAGGGTGCATAGTATGGTCGGCCCTCCACGTCTGTGGGTGCCACATCAGTGGATTCAACCAACCGTGGACCAAAAATATTTTTTAAAAAAATTGTGTCTGTACTGAACATATATAGATTTTTTTTCTTGTTATTATTCCCTAAACAATACAGTATAACAACTATTTACATAGCATTTACATTGTATTAGGCATTATAAGTAATCTAGAGATGATTTAAAGTATACAGGAGGATATGCTTCCCATATAAATCCTGTAGTATTTGGCAGTAAAATGGTAAATACTCCACCATTTATCAGGGACCTGAGCATTCACAGATTTTGGTATCCGCGGGAGGTCCTGGAACCAATCCCCCGTGGATACCGAGTGACAACTGTCTTCCGCTGTATGTACCACATTTTATTCATCCATTCATCTGTTGATGGAATTTGAGTAGTTTACACCTCTTGGCTACTGTGAATAATGCTGTATGAACACGGGTGTGCAAACCTCTTTGAGACCATGCTTGATTTGAGATCAATTCTTTTGGGTATATACCCAGAAGTGGAATTGTTGGATCATATGGTAGTTCTATTTTGTTTTTGGAGGAACCGCCATACTGTTTTCTATAGCGGTTGCTCCAATATACATTCCCACCAACAGTGCATGAGGGTTCCAACTTCTCCACATTCTTGCCAGCACTTGCCTTCTGTTTTTTTGTGTGTTGTATTTTGTTGTTTTTTGTTTTATGGTAGCCATCCTAATAGGTGTGAAGTGAGATCTCATTGTGGTTTTGATTTGCATTTCTCTGATTGTAAGTGATGGGGAACATCGTTTCATATGCTTATTTTCCATTTGTATATCATCTTTGAAGAGGTGTTTACTCAAGTCCCTTGCCCATTTTTTTTGATTGGGTTGTTTAATTTTTTGTTGTTGAGTTGGAGGAGCTCTTTATATATTCTGGTCATTAACCCCTTACCAGATACATGATTTCCTCCCATTCTGTGGGTTGTCTTTTCACTCTGCTGATTGTGTCCTTTGATGCATAAAAGCTTTTAAGTTGAGTAGAGTCCCATTTGTCTATTTTTGGTTTTTTGCCTTGCTTTTGGTGTTATATTTAAGAAATTATTGCCAAATCCAGTGTCATGAAGATTTCTCGTATTTTTCCTTCTAGGAATTTTATAGTTTTGGGTCTTATATTTAAGTCTTTAACCCATTTTGAGTGTTTTTTTGTATATGGTGTAACCTTGGGTCCAAATTCATTTTTTTGGATGTGGATTTCTGGTTTTCCCAACACCATTTGTTAAAAAAACTGTCCTTTTCCCATTGAGTGGTCTTAGTGCCCTTGTCAAAGATCATTTTAGAGTTTATTTGTGAGCCCTCTGTTCTATTCCATTGATATATATGTCTGTTTTTATGCTAGTACTACACCGTTTTGATTACTGTATCTTTGTAATGAGTTTTGAAGTCAGGAAGTGCAAGTGCTTCAACTTAGTTGTTCTTTTTCAAAATTATTTTAGCTTATTGGGATCCCTTGAGATTCCATATGAATTTTAGGATGACTTTTAATTTCTGCAAAAAAAAAATGCCATTGGGATTTTGATAGGCTTTATGATAAATCTATAGATTGCTTTGCACAGTATTGACATCTTTAAAATATTAAGTCTTTCAGTCCATGAACATAGGATGTTGAAAACCATGCTTTTCATTTGAAAATATATCTTTTCATGTCAACCATACAGATTCATTCATCCATTTACTCAGTGAGCATTTATTAAGTGCCTACTATGTTCCAAGAACTGTTCTAGGTGCTTGAGATACATTGGTGAGCAAAACTAACATCCCTACCTTCTTGAAGCTTCTTTTCTAGCAGAAGGAAACAGACATTAAACCCTAGAAGAAAAAGTAAATAAATGATATAAGTGCTGTGTAAGAAGAAGAAAAAGTAAAGCAAAGCAGGGAGAATTAGGAGGGGGTAGAAAGACGGTTGTCCACTGTAATAAACAACGTTAAGGTGAACACACCTGCCCATGCATCCTGTGAACTTGCCTGAGTGTTTCTACTGCAAGGGCTCTAGGAGGAACGTTTCTGAATTTATAGCATATGCATAACTAATTTTTTAACAGATACTGTGAAATTTCCCTTCAGATATGTTGTACCTATTTGCGCTCCCACAGCTATTAGAGTCTTACGCCCTTGCCAACACTGAACAGATTTACCTTTAAAATGTTTGCCAATCTACAGGTGAAACGGCTTCTGATTTTTATCTTCCATTTCTCTGGTCACTAGAAAGACTGAGAATCTTTTTATATGTTTATTAACCACTTGTCTGTCTATTATGAATTTTCTGATTGGCTCCTTAGGCCGTTTTTCTACAAGGCTGTTTATTCTTTAATTGCTACTGCTTGTAACTTCTAGGGCCTATTTGTACAGTAGGGATGTTAACTCTTTGTCTTTTATGTATAGAGTGGCCATGCATCCTGGTGTGCCTAGACGGTCCTGGTTTATGCCTGTGATCTTGGTGTAACTACTAATTGCTCCTCCTTCACTCTCAAAAGTGTCTGTGTTGGAGCGACGCCCAATATCTAATGTCACACCCTGGTTATGTATGCATGCCTCTCTCTTCCTGTATGCATCTGAGTTTCTTTTACTCACAAAGTCCAGGTACAAAGATAATACAGAATAGACTGTCTAGAAGTTGTGAAGCTGTCTCTGGAGGTGAACATTTCAATTCCTCTTTGGAGCAGACTGTTCTTAGTTTTTTGTTTTTTTTTAAAATGCCGTGATAGATCTTTCAACTATATAAATACAATCATTATTACATTACTTAGCATAGACAATCAACATGTGTTTGCTGAATCAATGAACAAATGATGAGGAATCGGCAATAAGGATGCTTCTGTTGGATTAAGTTTTTAGTTGAAGGTGAAATATACCAAAGAAAAATTACATTTGAGCCAAGAATTTAGAATTAAGCAGAAAAAAGTGCCACCTAATCTCACCTACCTTTCTCCTAAGGTTCTGAAGACCAGTGTATTATTTCATGCATCACAGAATCTCAGCTACATACTCTGTTATATACAATCAACAGTCTCAGAAAAAGCCAAGAAAAAGCCACTGAGCAAATGCAAAGGTCTCTGAGTGGGTGGCCAGGGCATCCCCACCAGTGCCGAAGGCACTGACGATAGAAGTCTTACCTAAAGCCACAGATGGCTCCATGTGACTGCTAAGGAGGCCGTCACGGAGGCTAGAGCTGCCAGGGCATTCTGCACAATACCGAGGAGGACAGTAGTCACAACCACAGCTATCGTTTACTGGGGACTTGACTTGTGTCAGGCACTGTTTTGACATTGTCTGTATTATCTCATTTAATTCTCATAACAACCTTATGAAGTAGGGGTTATTCCTATTTTAAGACAAGGAAACAGGGCACAGAGAGGTTATGTAACTTGCCAAGGTCACCAAATGGCAGATCTGGGATCGAATTCAGGCAGTCCGAGTCTAAACTCAGGTCAGGAGAAAGAGCAGTTCCTCACCTACAACAGATTTGCAACATAGACAAAAATTCGGGGGACTCTATGAGCAAAGAGGTCAGAGTGCCTGGGTTAAAAGCCACAGAGGACTCATAAGGACCGAATTGTGTCCCCCCAGTTTTATGTGTTAGAAGCTTAATCCCCACAGTAACTACTGAGGGTGGGAAATCCTATTATGGTAGTTGAAAGGTGGGGCCTTGAAGAGGTGATTAAGGTGATGGTTTAATGATGGTCGTGGGCGTGGTTCTGGGGGCTTTAAAAGGAGAGAACATGAATGTTTCTCCCTTTCTCTGCTCCACTATTTTCTGCCATGTGAGACCCCTGCATTGCTGTAAAGCCAGCACCAAAAAAGACCCTCACCACACATGTTCCCTGGACTTTGGATTTCCCAGCCTCTGAAACTATAAGCAACAATTTCATTTTCTTACAAATAACCCAGTTCCAAGCATTTTGTTGTAAGCAACAGAAACGGACTAATACAAGGACTGACTCATTCCAATTTGGTGGAAATCCCTCTAGGACTGTACTTTCTCTCGGTCATCTTAAATTTAAAAACAGCCTTTGAGAACCTAGACTTCCCAAGTAAAGGGATCCCTGTGCCCTGGACCTCAGGGAGCAACAATAAAGATTTAATGCCCAGCTGACTTCCCAACACCTACATTAATGGAGGAAAGACACGTGGGAAGCTAGAACAGCCACACGCCGGTCACCTGCGCTGGATCTGGGACAACACTCAGAGCGTGCCTTCTGACCAAAGCCCAGGTACTTTTCCAGATTCTTGACTGCTGTCAGTGAATCGAAATCGACTCCATAATCCTTGATTCACTGAAAATTATATCCAGGGCTGTTTTGGGTCAAAGATGCATTATCGCAAGATGAGTTCTGTCCTTGCTTTGAAAACCTTGAAGCTCAAGTTCCCGAGAACAGAAGTGGGGATGAATATGTTGAAGAGGCAGAACTGGAACTGGATGATGGCTGGGCTTTAATGACACAATCCTAAACCACCACGGAGCCACTCTCTCCACGGGTCACCAGCACCAGGCTTCTAGTCTGCTGGGGAGCCAGTTAGCTTGGCTCAAGCTCAGGCCCATAGACTGTTAGACCCAAATCTAAGCAACCCCCTCCACGCTCTTAGGAAATAAATTTAAGATCATGCTCTATTGAGGATAATCTTCAAAGTAAAGATCATAGAGTTATTTAGATTCTCTTCGTCTGTTCCTGCTGCTATAACAAAATAACAGAAACTGGGTAATTTACAAATAACAGAAATTTATTTCTCACAGTTCTAGAGGCTGGGAAGTCTGAAATCAAAGCACTGGTGGGCTCAGTGTCTGGAGAGGGCCCACCCTCTGCTTCCAAGATGCCACCTTGAACACTGCATCTCAAATGACAGAAGGGCAAAAGGCATAAACTCTGTGTGACGCCTTTCTTATAATCCCATTCCTGAGCCCTCAGGACTTAGTCACCTTCTCAAGGCCCCACCTCTTTCACACCATCACACTGGTGATTGTGTTTGAACACAGGAATTTGGGGTACACATTCAGACCGTAGCATAGATCTTACTAGTTACTTGGTTAAACCTGTCAAACACAGGCAGCTTACAAGAGGCCACCTGGGGCATTTTCTGAGGAATATTTCCGCCTGCTCTTGTCTACACCCACCCACTTCCGTCCTGCTTTTGGTGGTGGGTGCAGGAACATAATGACAAGCATGAAGAGAGGGTTAGGAAGACTCAACTCTCAGGCATTTCAATCATGCCCGGCCCTCAAAGAACTGCCTCATGAGAAACCCTCTTTCTGTCTTGTGTGTTTGGAGTCAAGAGATCATTAAACATCTGGAAGTTGCTGTGGGGAGAAGAGGAGACCTGGTCAGGAATCATGTCTTCCTAGGGGTACCAGCCATCCCCGGTGGGGCCTGCGCTCGGCCTACCTGAGAGAGCTGCGGCCCTGACGTGCAGGGCTCTGGCTCCTTTCAGAAGAGGCGGAGTATTTCCTGTCATGACCGGGGACCCATGATAGCAGGTACACACTGGCCACAGGAGTGCAGGGGTTGCAAACATCACAAAAGAAGGTGGGAAGCATGCACATTTAATGTTTTTAAAAGAATGTTTATATTTCAATGAATAATTCATGCTTGCTATTTCTGGAGTCTTTATCACATATAGTTATGTACCTACAGAATTAAATATTTTATTTCTGAGCTACTGGGTAGAGTGCGTGTCCAAGGTTTCTTCCTCCCCCATGTAACTGGACAGAAAGCTACAAGTGACCCAGGTCACCACAAGCAGGGGGCAGCCTCCTGGCTGACATGAGGGGGAAGTGGTCTCACTGTGGTGGGCACAGTGACAGGGGGCTCTTGAAGACAGGCAATAACAAAAAACACCCTGTACTCGTGAGGGTAGTTAATTGTGAGACACACCCCAGATGCTGCTCTCCCCCCTGACCTTTGACCCTTTCCCTGCCCCCAAATCCCCTCCTAAGGCCCTCATCCCATACCTGCCCTAACCATGACCCCACCCTCACCCCGCTCTGACCTCTGACCAGACCCAGACCCTGACCACCTCCCAGCCCTGCCTCCCAATCATACCCTCCCTGCCCCCCCTCAGCCCCACCTCTTGTCTCCCTGGGTACAGAGCTCATAGGTCCCGGTCCTTTGCCCTGGATGGACGGGATGGGGCCAGCGTCCTGAGGAGTCACTGAATGCACAGGCCTCAGCCTCCTTCAGGTCCTTTCCCAGAGGCAGCATGGGCACCGCTGCCCAGGCCCAGGGGAGCAGCCCACTCCCAAGCCTGCGTCTGGGTCAGAGCTGGGTCTGGCCGGGGTGCTTGTTCTCCCAGGCACCTCCAGCACCTGTGCAGGTGTGTGGGCCTCAGCCATGTCACAGCACCATGGATGGCAGTGCGCCCGTGACAATGATGAACGCATCGTCGAACACGGGCTCTCAAGGTTTCTAGAGTGTTCGTCTGGCAAAGTCCAGAATTAACTTTGTTTCAGTGTCCTTGCCGTTGGTTGGCTTATACTTTAAATGAAGTATTCTAATGTTTTCTTGAGACAAGGAGAAAACACACACGCTGTGTTCTTCCTCTGCTTTCACACAAGAAGCATCGCAGAAGACCGACTTCTGTGACCAGATACGTGTGGGGACTTCTTCCCACTGGCGAGCAAGCCGTCAGGTCTGCAGCGGACACCAGCGGGTGCCCTCCAGTTCGACTCCGACACTATCCACCTGGAGATCACGTCAGAGCCCGCAGGCTGAGGGCTCAGTCCCCACGACTGACCTCCCACTTCCCGCTTCTGATGTTAATCACAAGCTCCAGGTTGTTTGTCTGCACTTCTGACCCACTGGCTGTAAATTGAGGTTCCCATGACACCCTCCTTGGGTTCGACTCATTTGCTGAGCAGCTCACAGAGCTCAGGCAAACACTTATGTTTACCCATTTATTATAAAGGATGGCACAGAGGATACAGACGATGAGGTGCGTAGAGCGAGGGGCGGGAGAGGCGCGCCACCCTCCGGGAACCTCCACGTGTTCCGCTCTCCAGAGGTTCTTCAAACCCAGGCCTCCGGGGTTTTGATGGAGGCTTCATTACGCAGGCATGATTGATGACACCTCTGGCCACTGGTGACCAGCTCAACCTTCACTCCTCACCCTCCCCAGAGGTTGGGAGGAGGGACTGCCCTGGTGCTTCCCTGACCAGCCCCCTCCTGAAGTTACCTAGGAGCCGCCAGCTGTCAATCAACCGATTTGTATATGCAGAGACACCACTTTGGAGAACTAAGGATTTTAGGAGTTGTGGAATGGGGACAAAGGCAAATATATGTTTCACGACATCACAGTCCTCATTATGGAAAGTGACTTTTTAAATATTTCAAAATTATTGTCATTAAAAATTTACAATTAGCTTTTAAAAAATTGATTTGCCATGTATGGTAACCACCCACCCCTCCCCCCCAAAAGATATCCACATCCTAATCTCTGGAAACTGTGAATGTTACCTTATATGTATATTTAAAAAAAAAAAAAAAAAAAAAGGCCTTTGCAGCTGATGTGATTATTCAGGATCTCCAGACCGAGCATTACCCTGGATTATCCGGGTGGGCCCTAAATGCAATCACATGGATCCTTGTAAGAGGGAGACAGAGGGAGATTTGAAAATTGGAGCAGTTCAGCCACAAACCCAGCAATGCCCGCAGCGACCAGAAGCTGGAAGAGGTGAGGACCAAGTTCTCCCTGGCAGCCTCCTGAGGAGTGAGGCCCTGCCAACACCTTGAACTCGGCTCTGCCAACACCTTGAACTCGGCTCTGCCATACTGTGAGGAGATAACTCCTGCTGTTTCAAGCCACCCAGTTTGTGGTCATTTGTTAGAGCAGCTGCAAGATACTAATACACCATGGTGACTACCATCCCCTCCAGAATACCAGAATGCTTGTCACCGACCAAGCACTCAGATCGGGGGTCAGAGCCAGTGGGGACAATCATAGATAGGGAGTACATTTGATTTATTCAAAACACTTGATTTGGGGTCTAATCTCCAACTCTTACTACTTTAGGACCCAGCAGGTAGTTTCTCAGAGATTAGTTTCTTGGTTTGTAAAATTGGGAGAACAAAAACTATTCACACTACTTACCACGAAGGCTGTTGTGAGAACCAGTTGAAGTAATGGATTTGAAATTGTTTCATAAACTGTAAAGCATTTGCAAATGTTGGTTGACACACGATCCGAGAAGGTAAGCCAAGTCTAAGGAGAATTCTATTTTCCCATGAGGTGACATTAAATTTAAAATATTACCATAATAGAGTTAAGCCTTTTTTCAC
Organism: Galeopterus variegatus; assembly: GCF_000696425.1. Lineage (NCBI taxonomy): Eukaryota > Metazoa > Chordata > Mammalia > Dermoptera > Cynocephalidae > Galeopterus > Galeopterus variegatus. The sequence goes on along the minus strand of NW_007726403.1, from coordinate 422,253 downwards.
ATCTCTAACCTTTATAATTATAATCATTAATATCAGTAGCAGTAGCGTAGAAGCTAAAACTTTTTATCCCTAAGTAGCACCAAAAAGAAAAAGATTCCACAGTTCCGTGTAAAGATAACAGAAGCGCGTTGGAGAGCAATTTAGGCTCAATAAATAAACTTTTCTAGAAACCAAAAGTTCACAAATAAAAATGCACAGACTTCTTATTCTAAAACCACTGTATCTCTGCACCAGCCACAGCACTCACCAAAGTCTTAAGTGACCATTTTCAATAGCTACACCACTAATCTTAAATTTCTCTTGCTACAAATTAATTTTGCTGTATTGATGGTGTTTCAGGAACAGTCAAACCCTCACTAATCCAGATGTACAACTGACTCAATCATTGTACCATAATGAGCAAAGTTACCTCTGTGGAAAGTGCAGCAGTCCCCCTTTCTCCATGGGGGGGTGTGTTCCAGGACCCCCAGCTGATGCTTGAACAGTTCCGAACCCTACATACACTGTTTTTTCCTGTACATACATATCTATGATAAAGTTTAACAGATAAACTAGGCACAATAAGGGATTAACAACAATAACTAATAATAAAATAGAACAATTATATCCATGTACTATAATAAAAGTTATGTGAATGTGGTCTCTTTCTCTCTCTCTCAAAATATCTCGCTGTATTGTACTTACCTATTTTCAGACAGCAGCTGACCGCGGGGTAACTGAAGCCTCAGAAAGTGAAGCCACAGAGAACAGGGGACTACTACGTAGAGGCTGGGCTCACAGGTACATGCAAGCTTCTGCAATGTTTCAGTTCTCAGTAGAGAAATTGGCACACAGGGGTTTATTATACAACTGTGTTTTATAACTTACATGTTACGTATATTTTTATGGGTGAACATATTTTTAAATAATAATAAAAGGAACGAGAGAAAACAGAATTTCACGTCGAGCGCATTGCTGCAAGCTCAGTTAGTCCTGCAATTGCTCCCATCAAACGTTACCTTCTGTCTCCTGTTCTTCTGCCAGTTCAATTTATTTCCAGGATTCACTGGAGACTGAGATGGTTTGGGGGCATCCTTGCCATTACACTGTCATCTACCTTTCCCAGCGTGCACAGAGAACAGCAGGTGATGAATCTGGTTAGCCTGAGCTGCACCTCCCCCATTAACATTTCCCCAATTCCACCTGCACCTGGTGTTTTCATTAGGCTGGGAGCAGCCGCTCTAATGAGAGACCCAACGAAAATATGGGTCAAAGTACAAAGAGGATACTTCTAGCTCATGCGGCAGGCAGAGGTGAGTGCTCCCTGCGGGTGGGCAGTGCCACTCATGTGGCCACGCAGGGGCCAGTGGACGGAGCCTCCACTGTCTTGACCAGGTGGCTTCTGAGGCTACCCCAGTCAATGCCTCTCCTGCCAGTGGGAAGGCCACACATGGAATCCAAGGCAGGAGAGTTCCTCTTAGGCAAGTGACATGGAAATGCACATACGCTTTGTTATGGGCTGAGCAGTGTCCCCCAAAATTCACATGTTGAAGTCCTATCCCCCAGGACTTCAACTTGTGACTGTATTTGGAGATAGAGTTTTTGAAGAGGTAATTAAGTTAAAATGAGGTCATATGAGTGGGCTCTAAACCAACATGACTGTTGTCCTTACAGGAGAGGAGATTAGGAGCTGGCCAGGTAGCTTACTTGGTTACAGCGAGATGTTGGTAACACCAAGTTCAAGGGCTCAGATCCCCGCACCAGCCAGCCACCAAAACAAAACAAAACAACAACAAAAAAAGAGAGACTGGGACACAGACTCACACAGAGGGACAACCACGTGAAGACACAGCGAGAAGATGGCATCTACAAACCAAAGAGAGAAGCCTCAGAAGGAACCAACCCTGCTGCCACCTGGATCTGGGACTTTCAGCCTCCATTCTGGTGAGAAAATAGATTTCTGTTGTTTGAGCCTGTGGGAACCTCCCCCAGTTGCTGATGAATGTCTGTTTTCACAGAGAGGTATTTAGAACACATTGTAAAGTGAAAGCAGCCTCAGGCACGGGGGTGAGTGCAGGGGAGAAGCACAGAGGATGGGGACCAGGCTGTGACATGGGGGTCATCAGGGCAGACACTAGCAGTGGGAATGGAACTTAACCTGGGCCCATTTCCCACCCAGGGCTTCCTTGGTGGCATCCCGTGCATGACCCGCGCCAAGTCTTTTGGGTGATAGCCTGGCTGGAGGAGGAAGGGAATGGGCCGTTCCTGAGAGCAGTGGGCAGGGCACAGCAGAAGCAGGGTCTGAGAGAGAATAGAGGGTCTTCTGTGGAGATCTCACCTCTTACGTGCTGCCTCCAGATCCCAGCTGGCCTCAGGAAATCTCCCCTGGGCTGTCATCTGAACGTGAGGCTGTGGCTGCATCCTCCTCTGCAAAGCCCGGCTCTCGGCGCTCACAGCCCCCAGGCTGTTCCAGTCTGCACTGTTCCCTGACCATTGAATGGCAAAGCCCCTTCTCTGTGTGGTGTTTAAGTACCGATAGAGTTTGGATGTGTTGTCCCCACCACAACTCATGTGGAAATCTGATCCTCAGTGCGGCAGTGTTGGAAACTGATTGAGTCATGGGGGTGGATCCCTCATGAATGGATTAGTGCTCTCCTTAGGTGGGGGTCCTGAGTGAGTTCTCACTCTGTTAGTTCCCGTGAGAGCTGGTTGTTTAAAACCCTGGCACCTCCCCTCTCTCTTGCTTCCTCTAACCATGTGATCTGCTTGTACCCACAGCTGCCTGCTGCTTTCTGCCATGAGTAGAAGCAGCCTGAGGCCCGTGCCAGATTCAGCTGTCCCAGGATCATAAGCCAAATAAACCTCTGTTCTTTATAAATTACCCAATCTCAGGTATTTCTGTTATAGCAACACAAACGGACTAAGGCAAGTACTAATAGTGACCATTGGTTTAATATTCTGTTGGGATATAGTTCCCCATGGGTTTCCTGAGTGTCTGCACATCCCTAGAGCAGAGATGCTGACTGCCTTTGTCTCAGGATGTCTTGTCAAGGATGTTTGGAATATAATGTGTCCCCCTCCAAAGAAAAGATTCGGGTTCCCTAAGCTCAAGGTTCCTCTCCTGTAGCATAACCCACTGTGAGTGCCCGTGTCGTTCTGTGGGAATTGGGGCTTGGAGACCTTAGACCAAAAAAATTCTGGTCCTCTGTCTACTGCTATTGCTGTGAGTAATAAAGTGTCCTTTGTCTCTCACCCAGCAATCTCGTGTCTTCTGCCAGCATCCATGAAACTATGGCAAGCTAACTTGGCAGTTTACAAGTAGAGTACAATCTCAGACCCTTCACAGTTCTTGACACATTTTAGCATTTAAAAAAAAAACAACAGATAATACAAGCAAAAGTTACAATCTAATTAGAGGAGCGAGAGTCTCACATGGTTCCTAAACATGGAAGCTTGCCTTTGGCTACCTTCCTCTTTCTACCAATAACCCATCACAGTGCTGATCAAACAGCAGGTGCTCAATGAATGCTGGGACAGAGATGAGCTCTTGCTGCATGTTTCCAAAGCAGGAATGGTCAGACTCGAGCACCTGCTTTCAGCGGGTGCATCAGCCACTCTCCAGAGCCCTTCTGCTGCTCCAAGTCAACCACAGCCAGCCAGAGAACCAACATCGTGATGTCACACTGACGAGGAGGGTGATGTAGGTGGCCTTGCTTCCCAGTGAGGCGGGCACACATTACCCACATTGTCCCTGGAATTCTCAGTGCAACCCTGTAAGGTCGGTATCCTCTCCCCCACTTTGCAAATGAAGAAAGCTCAGCCAGCTCCAGGTCACTTTGCTAGGAATGAGCATAACTGGATTTAAACCCATGAGCTGGGCACTTAACCAGCAAGCTGTAAATGCCAGAGGGAAACTTGAAACTGTGTTCTTGTTCCTGAGACAAAGCCAAGGACTGTACCACAGAAGAGAGCCAGCCTGAGCTACTGGGCACTCCTTGCACTGCAGAGATGAGGTCTCTTCTGGACAAGATAGAGCTACTTATGTGGCCTCCGGCCCATCTGGCTCTTGTTTGTTTGTGCAGAGGTTTTGATAAGCACATGGGGCATCAGAGGCCCATCTGTCATCTCTCATATCTTGTTGGGCAGGGGCTATATTCAGAAATGTGTGTGGCTCCCGGGGCACGAGGGAACCAGGGCTGGGCTTACCAGCAGCAAGTTCTACTCACTCAGCCACAGGGTGGGCCTCAGAGAGGGCCGAGCACAGAGGTGGCTCCTAGGCAGGACCCACCAGGAACTGGACTATGTCTCTCCTGATACAGCCCACAGAGTCCTTTTCTAAAATTTCACACCTGCAGATATGGTTAAGACGAGGTCATTCGGGAGTAGAAGGACTTGTAATGCAACATGCCTGGTGATCTTGTAAGAAGAGAAGACAGAAATAGGATGCCACGTAATGGCACAGACACACAGAGGGGAGGCGGCCGTAGGATGGACTCAGAGACTGGAATCCTGCAGCTGCAAGCTGAGGAATTCCAGGGCTGCCAGAAACACCGGAAGCTAGGAGAGAGAACAATTCTCCCTCTGAGTCCACAAGAAGGAACCAACCCTGCCAGCACCTTGATTTGGGGCTTCTGGCCGCCTGAACCAGGAGAGAACATGCTTCTGTTGTTTTAAGCCCCCGTTTGTGGGGTGATTTGTTCCAGCAGCCCCAGGCACTCACACACCTCACGACTCCCTTTTCCCTGCTCCTTTCCTTCATTCTCTCCTCTCCCTTTCTCATCAGATCTCCCACCCCCAGGAAATATGATATTCATTGCTAGATCCAAAACTAGGCAAAAGTCCTGGCTGGTGCACCCAGCTCCCTGCGGGTCCTTCTGGGTCCCTTCCGCCAGCCCAGCGGATCTGTTGGCTCCACATGAATGTCGCATGGTCAGGTGGCTTCCTACCTCGTGGTAGGTTTCAAGGCTGGCTTACCTCACTACAAGAAAACAGAACCTTTGTGGGTGTGCTTGAAAAATCCAAGTGCTCTGTCAGATATTAACAGGTGTTCTATTCATGTGATTACTTTTTTAAAAATTAAATTTCAGAGGCAGGGCTGGAAGCTAGTTCTTTTCCCTCTTATGCATGGATCTTTCCTCGTGGTGACGCCTGTAAAGACAACAGAACAACAAGCAAACTTCAGCATCACCTCCCAGCATCCCAAGACGCGAGGGGAAGATGGGGCCGCGTGTGCCATGAGCACATGAAGACTGCGCTGGCCACGGCGGGCGTGGCGTGCACGCTGAGCACGGAGACGGGTGGAGTTGCCGCACAGCCTTGACATCTTCAAGAAAACGGGTCCTCCCTCGAGGTGAGACCCGGCATGTGTCTGCCCCTTGGGCTGACCAGAGCGGCCCTCTTCAGGCCCCACCTCCTGTGGGGGCCACTGGCCTACACCATCGGGGTGGCCAGGCATCAGGGCCAGGCTGCCCAAGCACAGGCATGGCCCCGGCCCGCCTCTTAGAGCCCGCAGCCCAGAGCTGGCACACGCTGAGGTTTCAAACACTGCCCCGGGGCTGACGCTCTGACTGCTCTGTGGCAACCCGCTGCAGCAGCCAGAATCCTAAAGACTTCACCCAACTTAGAACACGATACAAAAGCCAAAGGAGACTGTTAAACACGTGGCATCTGCCCAGAGTCCTCATCCCAGAGAGCGGGTTGTCCACAGCTCTCCCCAGACGGGAGTGAAGGGCAGGACAGCGTCCGCGCCCTCCTGATGGGAGGGGGTCAGAGGTGGAGCAGGGAGACACCAGGTGGAGACCAGGAGGCTGTGACACTTGGTTTCTCAGGTCAGCCAGACACCGTCCAAAGCCCTGCCTTTGGCTCCAGTGTGGAGCTCTGTCCACTACCAGGGACCCTGGCGTGCACAGCAGCAAACACACCTGCCCCTGGTCCTCGGGCTTTCTCTCCTCCGAGCCCGATGGCCACACACTGGCAGGGGCCTGCTTAGCAACGTTCTGCCTGAGGACCAGGAGCTCAAAACCACAGACCCTTAAGATGGCAGAAACCCTGGAGGGCTGTGTCCTCCACCCAGGTGTGCAGAATTGCCCGTCACCTCCTGATGGGGATGGAGACCTCACTGCCTTTCATGGTATTGCCCTGCCGTCAGATGCTTCAGCGCATGTCACTCTCACCAGAATTTTCTTTACTGTTTTTTTTTAATTGTGGTAAAATTATATATAATATATACAAAACATAAAATTTACCATTTTAACCTTTTTTGAATGTGCACAGTTCAGTGGCATTAAGCACATTCACATTGTTGTGCAGCCGTCACCACCATCATCTCCAGAACCTTTCCATCTTCCTAATCAGAAGTCTGTCCCCATTAACCAATGCCCCATGCTCCCCTCCCCCAACCCCATGCTTCCCTCCCCCAGCCCCGCGATCC
>NW_007726403.1:383869-415750 GCF_000696425.1 Galeopterus variegatus | reverse complement strand
CCCTACCCCAGCCCCACGCTCCCCCACCCCCCAGTCCCTGGCAGCCACCATTCGGCTTTCTGTCTCTGCGGTTTTGACGACTCAAGGATCCTCATGTGAGTGGAATCATGCAGTGTTTGTCCACAGACAGGCAGCTAAAACACAGAAACTTATTTCCTCTCGGTTCTGGAGGCCAGAAGTCCAAGGTCAGGGTGTCAGCAGAGCTGGTGCCCTCTGAGGCCTGTGTCCTCAGCTCGTAGACGCTGTCTCCATCTTCATGCGGTGTCCTCCTTGTGTGTCTGTGTCCAAGGACACCAGGCATATTGGGTTAGGCCCCACCGCAATGACCACACCTTAGCTTGATTACCTTTATAAAGACCCATCTCTAAGTAAGGTCACATTCTGAGGTCCTGGGGGTTAGGACTTCAACAGATGGATTTGGGAGACACCACTCAACACATCACACCCCGGAAACCCTCCCCCGCCAACCAGTTCTTTTACTTCCCTGGAAGTCCAGTAGTGCTTTTATGTTTATTGGATTGTATTTTTCAAATCTTTGTCTCTCAATAGGTAAATCGCAAGGCCAGAGGCACAGGTCCCCGCGGGTGCGGGTCTCTCCTGCCGTCCTGCCCCGCGCTTTTTCTGTGTTTTGCTTCTTTGCAGTTTCCTCTGCACCCAGCATTCCGGGACTGAATATTTGCCTGCCTCCAAAATTTATATGTCGAAGACCAATGCCCCAGAGCGGTTGTATGTGAAGTGAGGGAGTCATTAAGTTAAAACGAGGTCATAAGGTGGTGCCCTATGAAGGACAGACACCAGAGAGCTCAGCCCTTCCCCCGCAGCCCCTGAGCGCTGGCACCGGGCAGGGCCACATGCGGACCCAGCGAGAAGGTGCTGGCTGTCACCAGGACCCTGATCTCCGACCTCCAGCACCAGCACCGTGAGCAATGATGGCTGTGGCAGCGGCCACTGGTCCCTGGCAATTCTCTTGCGACGCCCACGGTGACCCGCGCACGGCTGTTTTCCTTGCACCGTGTTTTGGAAGCTCACTCTATATTTTTGGGTCCACTGGCAGCAACCGCACATTCTCTCTAAGCCATTCTTTAACTTTAGTTCTCTAGTCACCCCACCGTCCCCGTCCCCACTCTGCCCTCTTCTTTCCCGCTCTCCACTTCCAAGAGCCTGGCTTGTCGGTGGATCCTACAATCCTCCACCGTCCCTTGCTGAGCGCCTTTCCGTTCTGCGTTCAGTCTTCACGGAGGGCTTGGGTGTCGTTTGCCGGTTTGTCCCCGTGTGGACCCGGGTGGAGAGGGCGGCTGCTAGGACAGGGGTGCCGGCCCGGGCACCGTGGGGAGCGGAGCCACACCCTGGACTCGGCCCCGACAGCGCCCCCGGGCCAGTCACTCTCACCGCACCGCACCGGCGCCCCCTGCCGGCCGCCGCGCACCCGGACTCGCGCCCCGCGTCCAAAGGCGCGTCTCGGTGGGACTTGTGTCGCTGAGGCACACTGTGTGCAACCTTTTCTATTTCCTCAAGTTGCAGAAAAGCCAGACGGACCTGTTGGCGGTTTATTCACTAAGGCGACCGGACACTCGGGCGTGGGGCTTGCTTTCCAGGTGGCCGAAAATGAAGGTTTGAGTTAAGAAACGAGGACGCTTAAGTGGCCCGAACGTCACCAACCAGAAGGCTGGGTTAAAACCGCGGAAGAAACGGCCGCCGGATCCACCCAAACCCCGCCCCAGCCTCCTGAAAACCTGTCACTTGCTCCAGCCGCCCGCTCCCGTGTCCTGTGCCACGTGCTACGTGTTACCGTCCACCGCTAACCCCCCAGCTGGCCACGGGCAACTGTGATGTGTGTCACATGTTACATGTTACAGTTCTGCAGCCTGCACCCGCGTTGTGTGCTACAGGTTAGTCCAGGGACTGCAGAACCACGTGCACAAAGGGCTCTGGCTGGCACAGGGGGCACCTGTGTTCAGAGGAAAGTGGAGTGTCCCTCAGGCCCTGAGTTGAGAGGCTCGCCCAGGTGAGTCCAGGTGTCGGGCAGTGTCAGGGCTGAGGGGTCCAGAGGGGAAGGCGTGCAAAGTAGGAGCTGGCACCCAACTGCGCCAGGGGCTCTGGCCAGGTGGGCACACCTGCCTTCAGGTGTCTCTGGCTGCCTAATCCGTCTGTTTGACCTGGTGGGGAAATAGGACCTCCCACTAATTCCCAGCTGCTCCTGACTGCTGTCGAAACCTGGGAAGGGAAAGATGCTCAGGCATGGTCATCTGAAGCCAGCAAGGTAAGAAGCAGTGCCCTTGGGGCCCAGGTAAAAATTATAACAGATGCTGCCGCCTCTGCCAAGATGAATTTGTAAATGCGTCACTTTGGTAGCAAGCGTTGTAATGAAGAAAAATTACATTTGCTTTTTCATTCGTGGGGTAAACAGCTGGAAAATAATAGTAAGCAGAAAAAACACACAGAGAGGGCTGGAGAACTCCTGCATAAAAACCACTGGGACAAGCCTCACCTGCCTGTGGGAGGTGACAAAGCCTGTACATTCCCCTCTCATCGCTACACCTTGTTCTATCCAGACTTTGTCCTTGGAACCAAGGACAGACCAGTGGACTGGAGAATGTGACAGAGCTGGCTGAGCCCCAGCCAACCACAGAAACTGCTGGGAACCAAAGAAATGTCCCCAAAGGCTGCTGTCAGGCTGGGGCCACAGAACCAGTCCAAGGCCAGACCATCCCCTGTGCCCCTTGTCATAGGCTTAACCGAGTGCAGGAGAGACTGAGCACCATGTAGAGATCCCCAAGGGTCCAGAGTGGGTATCTGGTCAGAGGCACACCCATGTGGGCAGCCCCTCAAGGCCCAGGAGTGCCCCAGCTGGTTTGTATCCTAATCAAGACCAGAGCTGAGCTGCAGAAGAGGGGGGAAGATGCTCTCCAGGGTGATTTGAGGGCATCTCCTCCACCCTGAAACACCTCCTCTGCAAGCACCCCCAGGTGACCAGCAATTCCCACCCTCGGCCCATGTAGGGTCAAGGTTCTCATCCAAGCAATGCCTCTGAGCTGGGTGCACCAGCCCTGGTGCTCTAGGGGTGTGGGGCAAGGTCTGAGCCATTCCTGAGAGTCAGAACTGGGGATGTGCTACTGGTGTCCAGTGGGCAGAGGCCGGGGACGCCATCAGCAGCCTCCGACAGCACACAGGACAGGCCGCATCACAGAGTAGTTCACTCATAATGTCACTGATGTGGGTTGAGGAGCCAGCTCCAACCTTTCGGTCTTGGAGGTCTCGGCACTCAAAGGCGGAGCTAGACCCACATGCACCAGAGGTTTTTTAAAGTATGCAATGATTTTATTTTTGTTTTATTTTATCAAAATAATAATAATTTTTAAAGTGACATAGTTCTGCCGGCTTATAAAGAAGAGTGGCAGTCCCTGCCCTCCTGCGCACTCACGTGGCATTTCTGCACCCAGAGGCCACCGTGTGCAGCTCTCTCTGCTCTTGGGTCCAGTGTTGTCCTCACGCTTATACAGAATGTGAACAAACAGCTGGTTCTGGTTGACTCTGCCTTTGGAAATCCATGATCTCGCTCTCCCCTAATTCTCTCACCTTCCACATTTTCTCCACCCCATCTTTCCAACACATTAGATCGTAATTTTTCATAAAACCGGTATTCAGTGTTGACAATACTGTGGCTGGGTGAACGTTTTTCACGGCTAAGTCACTTAGCGTATTATCATTATGTTTCTTGTGCAACTTTTTGTTTTTCCTGAAGTCAGTAATAGCTTTTCCTCCATTAATTTCATTTTTCTATGCACTGTTGATAACTTGTCTCCAAGTTCCCTGATGGGTATGACATAGTTCCCCCCACAGTCCAGCCCCTCAGAGAACCCATGTTTTTTAAGGTCTTTTCTCCTTGAGTCCTTCGTCCTCCTGCTCTGTCTGGACAAACTGCTCTCGAGGAGCTGGATTGTGGCCGTCTGGGGACCTTCATCTCCATCTGGCACTTCTTTGCGTCCTCCCAGGGTCCCCCCTTTTGCAGCCACCTACGTTCCTCTCCATGAGGGGACCATGCTTTGCCATCACCCCCTGTGGCTCCCAATGACTGACGGGTACAGGGTGGATTTCTAACTGGAGCCCATTTTTCCCAGAATTTTGAAAAAATTGCCCCATAGCCTTCTGAATTCTAGTGCTATATGGAGAAGGCCACGGCCCTTTCAGGTCCTGAGGAAGACTTCGGGGTTCTTCGCCGTCAGTGTTCTGGGTCTCATTAGTGGGTGGTGACTCCACAAGTCCCTGTTTTCAGTCTACGCCTTATCCTGGCTCCCAGCCATGCCCGGTGTTCCCAAGTCCAGGGCGTTTCTGGTCCATCTTCTCCAGAGACCAGTGCTCCCACCCTCTGCTGGCGTGTGACTTCAGGGGTCTACCTGCTCCCTTTCACCTCCTTACTTGTACCAGCGGCAAGGGTCACCTGTACGACAAATTTAAATAAAATAGCAGCCACGGTAATAATAAGTTCCCAGTGATGGTTTCAGGATACCAGGAACCAGGCTGAGCGTTAACTCCTGTTTAAACCTCACGACAGTCCCATGGAATGAGTGCTGTCTTGTCCCCATTTTTCAGATGAGGAAACTGAGGCTCAGATAAATCAGTGGTTGCCCAAGGCCCTACAGCCAGGAAAAGGCAGAGACATGATTTAATTCTGGGCTCTCCCGTCTTTGCTGGTTGAACTTGGGGCAGTGGCTGCTGAAAGTTTCCTCAGCTCTCCCAGACGGCACGTGGTGCCCCCTCTCAGGGCTGCAGTGAGGATCCGAGGAGACAAAGATCGGGCGGGACCAGATCAACGTGCTGCTCTGAGGTCCAAAACGGTTGCTGTCTTTGGCTCGTGTGGTTCAACCTCGTATGTAGAGAACCAGGTGAGGTGCCACCCACAATGAGGACACAGTGTCATCTTCCTGAACCAGAGGAGCTGCACCCCCAAAGGCCAGGAGTGACGTGGAAATGCACCTTGTCTAACTGCAGCCTCCGTGGATGGAAGTGCTCTGCGTGTGTGTGCACACGCGTGTGTGCGTGTATGTGGAGGGGGGTTATGGCTTTTTATTCTCAACCTGAATAACTGTGGTGAAAGCTTCCAGCATAGCAGAAAGGCAAAGTCATTCACTGTTTCTTTCATTAAGAGGGTCTAAACGACAGATCGGGGTCGGTGCAATTTTATCCTTTATCTCTGCCGTTTTTAGGCTGCAAGGGTTCTCCTGGGCTTCGGGAGGATCTGGTTGAAAATGTTCAAGGCACTAATCATTTCAGTGTTTTTTAAACAATTTAAAAGCAATTAAAACTAGCAGGAAGACGGCACCACAAAAACATTAGTGCTGTTAACCCAACAGACAAGACACCATAGAATAGTACATGAATAGTGCTTCATTGTCAGAGGCATATTCTGTCTCAAAAGAATGCTGTTACCAAAATTTTCTTCTCCAGAGCAAAGGCAATCTTGCCCAGAGATGTGAAAAAGATGTCCAGGTGTGAGACCAAGTCCTCAACTTTGGAAATGATCAGGAGCTGAGCGGTAAGCTCGCTTCTCTGGGGCTCGCCCCATGTTCCTGCCTGGCTGCCCGGACTCTGGGCTGTGGCGGGGCTGGGTGCTGTGCGACAGCGGGGGAGGGAGATACAGCTGGCTGCAATCTCACCCAACCCAAACCATTTGGTAAACATGATTGCACCAGTTGCTTGCAGTGGGGTGAGGTGAACACTGTGGTACCCCAGGAAGTGGGATCCCACCCTAGGGCTGGGTATACCATCTCCCAATGGATGGGGAGTGACATAGACGTCTTGGATTCATGCGACCATGTGGGGATAGGACACTCAGAGAAGGTAAACCAACAGCAGACCCCACTTGGGAGTGGCTCAAACACCATCTGGAATTTCCCCACCTTGAGTTATATGGTGGATATTTTATGTGAAAGGCAACTCCCACCTTATATTAGATTTTAATCAGAAATGATCTTGTTAAATACTTGAGATTGGTTTTTGAGGATGACTTTTTAAAAGAACATGTGACAAAGAAAAGAGCTCAGGAAAGCATAAATTTTTAAAATTTATTCCCTCTATTTAATATCTACGAGGTGTTTCTTGCTGCTCAGCTTTAAGGAGAACTGATCAGCAAGTATCTTTCTTGTGGCCAATTACACCTGTCCTCACCCCTGGGAGCTGCAATCCCAGCTACCCACATAAACCAACACCATCTGACTGAATGAAGGGAGGTGGCTCAGATCAAGGAAAAAAAAGTTATGACCACTGTATCCCCACCACACTGATGGGTTCTCTACTGAATTAGACAGATTCTCTATATTTGGCCCAGTCAAAGCACACAAACACACATGCACATGCACACATGCGCACATGCACACACGCGCACGCGCACACACGCACACACGTGCACATGCACGCGCACATGCACACACATGCACATGCACATACGTGCGCTTGCACATGCACATGCACACACGTGCACTTGAACACATGCACACACGACAGGGGCACTTGAATGTATATGCACACACTGGCACATGCACATGCACATGCACATGTGACACGTATTTGAATGCATATGCACACACTTGCGCACACACACACACTCTATCCTCTCACACTTTCAGACGCTTCCTTTTACACCCAGGCTGCCTGCTAGGAGGTGCTGGGTAGGATGGAAAGTCAAGAATCACAAGGGGTTACTTGTTTCTGGCCTGGTGACCCATGCCCAGGCCCTGGGTGACCCCCAGCCTCCCTCTCTCCTGAGGGGAGCAGGGCCACAGAAGCTCAAGGCAGTGATGATGGGCAGAGGGAATGCAGTGGGGGCATCTGAATGGGCCATTGCCATCCCTAGCAAGCATCCTCTGCTCCAGGTCCTGTCTTGCCATCTCCAACACTGAATCCCTGCCAAGGTGGGAACAGACGCGGAAATCGCTGGGTGCAGTGACAGCTGGCTTTCCCAGGTGAGCCCTGCAGAATGCAGAATGGCTCGCATTTGCCTCAGAAGTACAGGCGAGGCCAACAGTGGCTGGAGCCAGGTGGCTCTGACCCCAAGGCTGCCCATGCACAAGTGGCCTGCCACCAACCCACAGGAGGGGGGAATCCCTTCCACTTACCACCCACTGTCCAAAAGGCAGCCCCTGGACCCTCATCTAATTGCAGAGGAGAGGGGAATGTGTGTCCTGCCTACAGCCACACCCCCAAGGGACAGAGACACGTCCAGAGGGACAGCTGGCTGTCTCTGCCACACTGGATCAGAGCTGCTAGGAGAGTGCTGTGCAGAGGCCACACGTCTGGGAAAAGGCCTTGCACACCAGAAGTCCTAGCGAAGGTGCAACGGCCAACATGACTTACTAAGGGCAGCCTGGGTTAATGGCTGCTTTCTAAACTGCCGTGCTAGCCAGGGTCCTCCAGAAAAGCAGAACCAACAGGGCGTGTGTGTGTCCACAGCTATAGCGAGAGGAAGAGGGAGATTTATTTTAAGGAAATAAATAAATGGCTCGCTGGTCGTGGGCCGGCGAGGCTGAAATCTGCTGTGCAGTGTAGTAGCTGCAGGTTCAGTCCTGAGCTCGCACCCACAGGGCCGCAGGCTGCAAACTCAGGCAGGGTTTCCAGTTACAGTCCCGAGGCAGAATCCCCTCTTGACGTCAATCTTTGCCCTGAAGGCCTTCAATCGATTGGATGAGGCCCACCCACATTATGGAGGGTCTTAATCTGCTTTCCTGAAAGGCTACGGATGGTAGATGGTAACCACACCTGCAGATGACCTCCACAGCGACGTTTAGACTGATGTTTGACCACACACTGGCACACGGCACTGCCAAGTCGACATGTGACATTAACCACCACGGCCACCATCGGGGACTCACCTCCTCCTGACCCCCTGGATTTTCCAATGGATAATTCTAATGTTTGGAAGGAAACCATAAACCTTCTCTTACAAAAGTGCCCTCCAGTGGGCACTCCACCATTGTCTAGCCAGGGACCAGGGCCATAGGTGGCCCCGGGCAGGCGAGCGACAGTCCTCGCCCCTCTACACTGTGGTCAGAGAACAAAGGTTACCATCTGGGCCCAGAGCACATGTGGCTGCACAGCCAGTTACTTTATTGACTGGTCCTTTGTAAAACTAAGTTTGTGACCCTGATGGAAGCGTCTCCAGTTTTCTCCCGCAGTGTCTTTCTTCACAGTCCAGTGGCCACTGTTTTCTGACATTTGCTTCTTACTTCACCTACAGGGACTCTGTGCTATCACTAAATGTGTTTCCCTCCTCTTGGTTTGTCTGTCCCTCCACCAGAGCCTGGGCTCCAGCGACCTTGCCTGTCTTGCTCACCAATGTATGTTTATCACCTAAAACTGGACCTGGCTCAGCTCATAGTAGGTGCTTAATGAGGACTTGTTCCATAAATAGATAATGCCTCTAACCAAATTCCTAGGGTTTGGAATTCTATCATAGAGCTCACGGCACTGACTTAAGAAAAATAGGAGGATGGTCCTCAGCTAAAAGGCAAACAACCCTGGGCTTGTGGGTGGTGTGCATGAAGCCTCCTGCCCACACAGAATTTAAGCACTGCCAGCCAGTTAGTCATTTACGCATTAGTATAAACAAGCTTCCCATCCTAGCCATGAAAGGTTATGTAAAGGACAGGAAAGATGGGCTGAGTCAGAGCACTGGCAGTCTGAGCAGGAGGGAGAGAGAACTCTGACAGGAAAGTGACTAACAGAAAAGACCGCGGGCACTGAAGACAACTGTCTCCACGTCACTGTTTTCCCAGGTGTTGGACCAGACAACAGCTCTTCAAACCTTTCACCGAGCAAAGACTGCTTGGTCATTGGGTCACAAAATCAAAACCGCATGTTCTGTTGATTTGCTCCCAGACCATTTCCCCTCAATGTTGTAAAACAGGGTTCTCCCGAAGTGTTCCAGAACACCAGAATCAGAGGTACCGTAGGTGCTACGTGGGAAAAAAGATTCCAGGGAAAATGCCAGCTTAAATAGAACCACACAAGTTTATTTACTCCAGGGCTTTTTGGAGCCTTTCGTTTGCTTCCAGGAGGAGGCCACCCGTGGGCACGCCCCAAACTAACTCTACATTCTCTCTTTCTTTCTGAACGACACAACAGGAGCATCGAGAGAAACCAGTATCCCAAGGAACACCGTTTGGGAAGCACGGGCCCCGTGGTCCGTGCTCAGTGGGAAGTGCCCTGGTGCTCTCAATCAGTGGCTCGCTTGCTGGGGCCATTAGACCTGGGGAGACACACGTGTTTGCTTAGAATGGTGGTTTTAATCATTCTTATGAAAGTGACATAGAACCTGAGATATACAAAAGACAAAGAAAGCCACAACTTGTCCCCTCGGAAGGGAAGAAGGGAGGGGGGCATCGGACAGGAGGAGGCTGGGCCAGTGGGCGCTCCTGTCCCCTCTCTGCGCCTCTGCACGGACAGGCATCCCGCTCCTCCCTCTGCCTTCAGCCTCTGTCTGTCCCTCCTGCCCTGAGCCTGCAGCAGAGCCTGGCTAGCGGGGACGGGCTGGGGGACGTGGCGTGCTCATCCAGGTGCTCCAGGTGGTGCTGTCACTGCATGGACGGTGACTCCCTCCATTCATGCATTCCAGATAGACGTGCAGCCAGACCCGCCTGCCCCCGGAAGGTCTGACACACTTCAGCCGTGTTCCCTCTTTCAAGGTCACCGGGCTCGAGCTCTTCCCTGCCCAGAGCAGATACTGACAGGGCATGCGGTGGGCAGATGGTGAGCAATCGCATGTCCTCGGGCGCGGGCTGGCGTGCCAGCACTCCTGCGGTCTCTGCACCATGGACGCCGAGCTCTCCTGCAAAGCGGTGACACGCACCTGCAAGCAAAGCTTTGAAGACAAAGCAGAGGCCCCGACACATCTTCACACCCCCGGCCTTCTCCCAGGCCCCCTCCCGGCCCTGAGATCCGGCCTGCACTCCCTCGCCCCTAAGAAGCAGGGCTTTCGGATCTGCATCCTATGTCGCCCTGAGTCCTAAGGCACCATCTGCAGCTCTGAGTGACCAGGGGCCAGCGGGGGATCCAGGGTGATACACCTGCAGCCCTGCTCAGCACAGGTCTTGGTGAGAAGAATGAGTGTGTGTATCGTATATGTAATTTTTATGTTCTGTATATTATGATGTTTTGAATTCTTGGAAAACCTTTCTGGCTGGGGGGAGACACTGCCCTCCAGGGACCAGCCAATTCTTAGAGCTCCTCCGCCTGCCCCGTACACCCCAGAAGCTGATATTCCTCTGCTCTAAGCACCTCAGGCCAGCTCCCGGGCAACTAGAGACCACCTCTATAGCCCCAAACCCACCCAGATTGTTCAAACTTCCCAGTCCACACCGTGCATCCTGCCTGCTCTGCCCAGCGAGATAGGTGGGCCTGTGGCTGGGCAGAGTGTCTAGAAGGAAAAGACAGAAGGAGCTTCCAGCATCCTCAGATCACCCCCCACCCCACCATGGGGTGTGCACTCTACCCCCACCCTGGGCAGACGGATGAGAACACAGGCACCAAAAAGACCAGGTGACCTTGTGGCTGGGAGGGGTGGCTCCGAGCCGCTGGCCTTGCTCCTCCACCAGCACCCGTCAGCACCGTGAGTTTCCTGAGGCCACCATAGCAAAGTCCCATAGACTGGGCAACTAAAGCAACAGACGTTTATCCTCTCGCTGTACTGGAGGCCGGAAGTCCTGGATCACGGTGGCAGGGGGCCACGCTCCCTCTGAAAGCTGCAGGGAGAATCCTTCCTGCCTCTACCAGCTCCTGGTGCTGCCAGCAGCCCCTGGTGTCCCTTGCTTGTAGACGCATCCCTCCAGTCTCTGCCTCGTCGTCACCAGGCCTCGTTCACTGGGTGTCTCTCTGTGTCTCTTCTCTTCTCACAAGGACACCAGGTATTGTCCTTGGGGCACACCCTACTCTAGTATGACTTCATCATAACCTAGCCAATGACATCTGCAAAGACCCTATTTCCACAGAGTCACACTGAGGCTCTGGGAAGGACATGACTTTTGTGGGATCCTGTTCACCCACTATAAGCAAGTTCCACTCAAGAGCCCCGCACCTGTGCCAGCAGTCCCCTCCCCTCCTCTGTGGAAGGGACAAGTTAGAACCTCTGAAGTGGGAGGCAGTACCAAAAGGAGCTTGGACCCCTGCCCGTCGTCCTAAATCAGGGCCAGTGGGGCCACATGCAAGAGACCCGCGATTCCCACACGGCTCGCTCTCTGACTGTGAACGTCACTTCTCTGGGCCACATCTGGGAAGTGAAAGTTGAAGTGATGATCTCTTCATTTCCCTCCAGACCCAGAGCTCCACTGCATCATCCCATCCCTGTGACCAAGGAAGTCACTGGCTTGCCAAGGTCACACAGTGAACTGCAACAGAGAAGGGATAAAACCTGCTCTCCTGACCCCACTGAGGTAGGGCCCCCGCCCCACCCATCTGTGGTCCATTCACCCCTCCAGGGGACCCTCAGAACACCTGGTTCTTCGCTGCATCCGCACCTGTCTCTGTGCTGTGGTTATCCTGCGACACACCTCTCGTGTCTGCACATGGGACGGCAGTTCAGTCATGTGCAGGCCATGCTTAGGGAAAGGAGAAATGGGCGGATACTCCTTAGATGTGCAATGGCAGGAGAGGCCACCACGAGGCCGCAGGTGTGGGCACCATTGATAAATGGGTCGGGACAGCAGGTGAGGTCCAAGGAACCGCCAGTCAAATCGGAGCAAAGCAACCCTCCAACAGCTGGCATAAAACACGGTACTGGGTCAGACAGGAGCGGCAGGGGACCCCTCCACCGAGGAGCTAGTAAGTTAGTTGGGAGTAAAGACAAATGTGAAAATCACAGATCTAAGCACATTACAATCACTGAAAAACTGCCACGAAGTACCCAGAGTGTGCAGACAGCAACTGCTCCATGAGGAAGAGAGAAGAGATGGAAACTGCATTTCCCAGGCACCACTCCAGGCCGGGAGCTGCGGATATCTATTGAGTAATCAGCAACCTATGCCTGGGGAAACTGAGTCTCTGGGAAATTGGTTCCATCAGGGTCCCACAGCTTCTAAGTGCTGAAGCCAAAATCTGGGTTTGACTAAAGCCCACATGCTGGGGGCAGGGGGTGGTGTTAGGGCAGGGAGACCCCACAGGCATGTGGCTCCCATAGGTGTGGTGTGGGAATCCAAATGGGCGTGGCACGCAGGTAGGGAATGCTGGTCACATCAGTCCTCATAGACGTGCTCAAGATTGTGTTCACTGGGGAGCTTCCGCCCATGGTGCAGAGCTTAGAAGCCCTGGCGAGGGGCAGCGGCTGAGCGCTTGCCTGTGGGAAGGGCCCGCTGCCATCTTGTCCATTTCAGCCTCTGAAGGTGTCAAGGCCTGGAAAGATCGATTTGCCCAAACTCACACCGCATTAGTGCAACAGAGACTCAACCCCAAGACCTCCTCGCTCCTGGGACCCTGCACCTCCACGCACCTGTTCCAGCTAACAGAGGAAGGAGGTGGCTGAGTCAGCCCAGGGAGAAAGTGTGGGGAAAAGGGATCAGAGACAAAAATCATACAGAACACTTGGGCTGATCACATTTGAAGGGTGAGAGGGTGCAGAAAGCAGCAGGAGAGGAAGGGCGCTGGGCAGCTGTGTCTGCAGGATCACAGAAGGGCGGGCCTGCAGTGCCAATGAAGGCAGGGAGCCCCCTGGGCTGCTCCGGGTCTGCAAGCCCAGGTGCCTTCTGTCATCACCGGGGAATGTAGCTCAAACAGCCCCGGAAAGCCAAGCTCGAGCCGGACCCTCCCCTGCCACCCCCGAACTCCAAATGTTTGGGTCCTCACTGAATTACACCCATCTGGTGGTGAAGCTGCCCAGTGTCCACTCTCTGGGCTATGAGATGGGACAGAATCACCTGACACAGCCTCAGCCTTCTACCCCACACCCAAAGAGCTGCAACAGTGGGAGGAAGGTTTCCTGCTGAGGCTCAGTCAATAGCCCGTTTCTTCCTCCACTAGTTAGCCCCTGATTTTTTCCTCCAAGAGCCTCAGGATGGATTCACTAACTACATCCATCAGGCACATGAGTACAAATCAGAAGTTTTACAGAGCACAGCCTTCTTGCAGTCCTTCAGAAAGCTCCAGAAGCCAAAATGCAAACTGTGCATGGAAGGTACTGTGAGCTCTCCAGGTGAGACTGCAGGTGCTCTAGGAAGGAGCAACACAGCCCATGCTGGAGCTCATCACAGCTGAGAGAAAAGCAGGACAGTTCATGCAAGGACGGTGCAGACGGTCATGACAACCAGATGTACTTGCCTGAGGGCTGACCGGCCCGCATAACTCTCCAATCCACCCCTCACTCAGAGCTGGGAGGTGGCCCTGCCCTCAGGAAGCACATACTCCAATGGGGAGGCCAGTGTGGGATGCCTGCCAGCTACATGGCTCCCCAGGTACCATGGAGACCAGAGAGGTACCTTGGGTCCCTGCGTGGAGTACAGTGCCTTTAAAGACCTTGTTTTGGATCCGCTTGGGATGTGGGGCCAAGGGTGGCAGTTAGCAAGTTCCCGCAGCAAATGCATCCCATCTGGCCTTTCCTGGTAGAGACGCAGGATGTGCAAATTGCTGTGCAACCTGGGGAAAAGGGACTTATGGCCAGACTGGTGTGTACAAAACCTGTCCTGGAGTGAAGGAAGGTGCCTCGGTGCTCAGGCCGCACCAGCGCATCTTGCCTCACTGTGCATGCCATTAAAAAATGAGACTGAACATCCCTAATTAAGAAAACTTTCAGATGCCACTCAACACACCAGACCTCAGCAATCTGTCCCCATCTCCTTCCTACATGGGGCACGCTTTAAAGTGATTTGACTTTCTTTGGATGAAAATCCAATTGCCACCTGCAAAGTGACAAGGAATTCTGCTCCCAAACTTCAAAGGCTCCCCTCCTGCCCAGACCGCAGGGCCCTGCAGGTGCCTTCCCTCCACAGTGAGAGCTTTTTCCTTTTTAATTTAAACTTTAATTTTGCAACTCTAGATGAAGTGAGTGTTAAGAGCTTGATTTTTCTCTCCAGAAAAGGTCAGTGGAGGCTGGGTGATGAGACCCCAGAGGCAGGGAGGGCCGGAGAAAGAGGTCCCACAAGTTTTCATTTCTCTTGTCGTTAGACTATGTTGAGTCCAAACCAAGAGGCGATGGAGTCAGACCTCAGTTATCTGGGGGGGGGCCTTTGATCTTAGGGATTAAAGCCCCCCGAAGCCCTCTGTGTCTTGCCTGCTTCAGTCATGGGGACTCTACCTTCCACCAGCACCTGCTCCAAGAGGGTCTGCAAAGAGGGACATTTGCACCTGCCCCTTTCTCTACCTGTCAGATGGTCCAGTTAAAAAAAGATGGGGTCACGTACGCCGTGTCCATTTGTGCAGTTTCAGATAAAGGAGAATGCGTTTGAAGCAGGTACTTCCCCAAGACCGTTTCTGTCCCCAGCAGTGGTCTATGAAGATTTGAAATCTGGACCTTCACGCAAGTGAAGTTTTGTTTTATAGGCAACCGGGGTGTGGTCTTCAAGACAGGCAGGAAAGGTGCCCCCAGGACTTGGCCCCTGGGAAGGCGTGGACTCTGCTCAACATAATCAACACATAAACAGAAATCCAGAGATGACTGGTCCCAGCTCAGAGGCTTACGGAGTAGGACAGAGACATCAGGAACATGAAGCAGGGCCTGCTAGGTGGCCACATATCAAGTGCATTCTATCTGCATCCGAGCAGGCGACAGGAACGGCTGCTCCATGGCTTCGGCGTCTGCCTGGGAAAGAGCCAAGGTGAAGGCCACTGGCCCAGAGCTCGCCCGACCCTCCTCTCCGCGCCCCTGTCCGTCCTGCTCCCTCCGGTGCGGCTTCCTCTGCCCCCGCCTCGGCCCTGACCTGCCATTGCTCTCTGCAGGTTGTGAGTGTTCCTGAGCCCTCCTGAGCCCTGGGGTCTTGCCGAGGCCAAGAGAGAAGCGTCAGTAATAGCCCTTGAGCCCAAAGTGTTTTATTCCTGTCGTCTCACGCATCGTCCCAGCCACCCGGTGACTACCGTTCCTGACCCACTTGAAGGCGAGCGGACGGGGCTCAGAGAGGTTGGGCAATGCATGCAGGGTCACACAGCTCGTGGGGGGGCTCGAATCCTGTGTGCTGGGTGCCCAGCCCTCGCTCGAAGCCACCACACAGGCAGGCTCCTCAGTCTTCATGGGTGGCTGTTTGCATCGCAAAGCCTCGAATGAACTATAGCAAAATGTTTTGTTGTCTCAGGGGGCTATGTTCTCTAGATGTGTAATAAGAAAGCATCTCAGCTTTTAATATTGTTATTTAATATTATTTCACCCACTTTGAGGGAAGTCACCTAACCTGTTATTAGACACGCACATCTCCTGACTTTTAATTAGTGAATTAAATATGCTTGACTTTTCCTTGATGATTTGGGGAACACTAGATTCAGGGGGCGGTGACAGCCTCACTCCAGCTGTGTTGGCCCCATCGCGTGGGAAGTCAGGAGGTTTCAGGAACACAAGTTGCTGGTGGGAACAGGTGTTTAGGCCAAAGAATCCCAAAGAGGCTGGTTCTGCTGCCTGGATAGTGGACGGAAACAGATGGATGGAGTCCAGGTCACCAGCAGGGATTAAGACTCATTAGATCAAAGTCCAAAGAAGAGGGGAAGGGGACCTAGGGTCAGGGTTTTAAGACAGCATCTGGAACCGCTCCCAGTGTGGTTACTGGGTGACCGGCACGCAGGGCCAGCTGTGCCCTTTCAGACAGAACCAGAAGGATTCAAGCCGTCCTCCATCACGTCCGTCCTCAGGGATGGGGAGGATCGGGGGGTGAGAGGTAGGGTCCAGCAGCCAGGCGGGTGGCTGGACCTCCCTGTGGCCCCTCTCCCTGTCTACGCTCATCTCTCTGTGCCAAACGGGCAGGCATCTCTGTGAGAGGTGGTGCTGCCCAGTGGCTGTGACCCACATGGGCTAGTTACAAATCAAGTCACCACCACGTGGTGTGTGTCCTTAGGAAATTCGGTGCCTCCATTTTCACATCTTTAAGATGGGAAAAATAAGACTGGCACCAGCCTCCAAGGCCTGTGGCCTGTGTTCACAGAACAGTGATGCCACCCAAGCACAGGTCATCATGGTCATCTGACATGGCTCCCCCCTCCCATGCTCACAGCTGGGGTCCTAACAGCTGGTCATTTAATCTTTCTAGGGTTTCGTTCCCCAATCTATATGACAGGAGACACGTGTGCAGGCACAAAGCGAGGTCCCAGCACGGCCTTACGTCTTCCTGGTCTGCTGCTGTTTCTACACTTGCTGCTGCCTGGCTCCAGCACCACACCCCCCATCTTATCCATGGCACCTGCCCTGTGTCATGGTACTTGCTTGATTTTTTTGTCCATAGATAACACACCCTCATCCTTGGAGTGATGGCAGACAGGCGGGGAGATTCTCCTTTCCCTGAGGCGCTGCAGGGAACAGAGACAGCACAGCCTCTCTCGGCCGGTGGGTGTGATCACCAGGGGGCAGGACCCAGGTGGAGAGGCTGGGGCAGGGGGTGGTGGTGGAAAGTCCACACTGGAGACTGGGGGTGCTGGACTAGGTGGTGTTGCCCTCAGACCCCTCAGGTGTGTAAAGGGCGAGTCTTACATGAAACGGTTACCGAGCGTGATTGTTCCATTTATATACAATATATAAACATGGGTCTATGTACAGAGATAAATCTCCCATATCTTCCCCTCACTTGATTGTCCACGCACCAGTATGGGAAGCACTTCAGCACGAGAGGTGCAGCCCAGCTCCACAAACGTGAATTCATTGCTTCTCGCGTGCCCAACACTTTGCAGGGAATTCAGAGGTGAAGCCAGAAAGACGTCATCAGCTCAACACCAACAGCCCACAGGAGGCAGTGAGCCATGAGCAGGGTTTTTTTTTTTTTTTTTTTTTTTTTTGACCGGTAAGGGGATCGCTACCCTCGGCACCATGCTCAGCCAGTGAGCTCATTGGCCATCCCTATATAAGATCCGAACCCGTAGCCTCGGCGCTACCAGCACCGCACTCTCCTAAGTGAGCCACGGGGCCGGCCCATGAGCAGGTTTTTAAGGTACAGTGCGGAAAGTTCTAGCTAGGCCTGTTGGTTTAGAATCTGGAGCCCCATTTGTGTTATGCTGTGATTAAATATGAGGCTATGCTAGCGGGAACCTTCTCTACATAAGAACACGGATGTTGTAGCAAGTTTTGGGGGGCTGCAGTGTCAATACGTGTGCATACCCCCAGTGCACCTAATGCAATATTTGGCCTATAGAAATTGTTAATAAATATTTGTCGATTCCTGATACCCAGAAATATCTGTGATCCAAGCACTGTCTCTCCCGTAGGTCTCTACCTGGCCAACCTTCACATCATCTGTGCTCAAGGACTCACTAATTATGGAACTCTGACAGAATCAACAGTTTAAGATTCAAAGCACTACCTGGCAGCAGCCAACACCTGAGCGGCAGGGCCACAGCAACCTGTGGGAGGAGTCATCAGACATCAACCTAATGACCAGCAAGAAAGCAAGCACGTTTCCTGTTTGGCCACATCCATTTTCAGGTATCTATACTTTTCAGGGTGCTCCATAACTCGATGTGGGGGCCTCCAGCCAGGGTGGCCCCGGAGCAGGACTCCATGTAGGGGTCTGACAGCTACACTCAGACACAGAAGGGGGCGGTCGGGTATAGCACTTCTAGAAGTACGTCTCCTTGGTCAGCTTCTGGCCACTTAGTATTTGTGCAGCCTTAGAAAAGTTATTTAACCTCTTTGTGCCTCGGTTTCCTCTGATGTAAGATGGCGATGATAAACTGAGTCACTGGAAGGATCAAATAAAATCACCCACGTACAGTGCTGAAGAGGTGCCTGGTCTGCATGTCACTCAGTGAAGGTCAGTTATTTTTACAAAGGCTGTTTCCACAGTCCCCTTCCACAGTCCCCAGCCATGGTCCCCGCCCCCCACCCCCACATCTGGGAAGCAGACTCATGCCCTATTTGAGGGGATTATTCCCAGACCCCTGACCCTTACCCCAAGGCCCTGTTTGGCAAAGGCAGTGTATTTTTGCTAGGATTCTGCAAGAATTCCGGCAGGCTCAAGGGAACAGTTTAGGGCCCAGCAGGACACAGTCACGACTTGAGAAGGGGCCCCTAAGCCATCCTAAAGGGTTTCAGCTCAGCAGCCCCCAAAACTGCAGAGTGACACAGTGGAAGCCCCGCAACCTGCAAGGATTCTGGCTGGGTGAGCTTCGGATGTGTCAGCCGAGCAAAGGTGTCCTGCTGCTCTCTGCACCTGGGAGCTGTACCACAGGAGCGGGGCTGGGGTGGGCTGGGGGTGGGCAGGCAGTTATTTGCGCGAGTCAAAGAACAAACTCCCCTTTGAATTTGCTGGCTCAGTGTGCAGGAACGATAAAGTGAGGCAGGAGAACAGGAACACAATTCCGTGCATCATTCCCTTTTCCAAGGCGAACAGACCACGAGCCTTGCGTGGGTTGGGGCTGGCCGCCTCTCTTCCCTGGGGCACAGAGACTGCCCGAAAGTGGGACAGCTAGGGACGGGGCAGCCTGGGCACCGGACCCTTCCTCTCCTGGGAGCCATCAAAGGCGCTGAGGCCTCGCCCGCGCATGATGCCAACCGCCTTGTGACCCGCTGAGCTTCTGGAAACGTCTGCGCCCCGCGTCCGGCCTTCCCGGGCCACAGGCACCCTCCCCGTGGGCTCCCCTGTACCGTGGGCAGGGTCCGGCGGGCTAGAAAGGTCAGATTGGGTGAGACGGCCGCGACCAGCAGGGTCCCCTGGCCACGTCTCCCCTTCCTCGGCTTTCCTTACTCCTGCGTTACTCGTGGAGGCCTGGGGCTCACATGGAATCGGGCTACCACTTTGGCATTTACTGGAAAACATTTCAGGGAGAAGGCTCCGGAATTGAGTTCAGGCCAGGGGTGGGGAAAGTGCCAGAGAATGTGCGTCCAGAAAGAACCAGGGAGAGCTTGCTGGCTGCCACCAGGGGCACCTAGCGCTCTTTCCTGCGATCCTGGGACAGCTCTGCACTGGATACAGGGGCGCGCCAGCTGGCGACCCACCGCTTCCACCGCCCGCGGCTCCAGGTGGCCATCCACGGCCGCCCTTCCTCACCAGGGGCGCGTACTCCCCAGATTCGGGGAAATGCCCCGAGACAGGTGCCCAAGGTGTGGGGTAGAAGCCCGTGGGCGCAGGCCAACTTGAGGGGTCGCTTCTCCCCGAGGAGAGAAACTTGAGATTCCCCGACCCTCCCCAGCACGCGGGGGCTGGAGGCCTGGCGCAGCGAGGGGGTCGCGGCGCGCCCCTGCCGAGAGCGCAGTGGGGGCCACCCCGTTCCCCTCGGGGAGGCCTGGTCCCAGTTGTTGGGAGAGGCGGAAAGCGCGTGTCCGTCACCAAGGACGATCTGGCTTGGGAACGAAATCTCCGGAACGAAAAACAAAAACCAAACTCGTGGGAGCGAAGCCTGGTCAGTGTTTCCCTCTGTCTGAGTAATGTCTGGCTTACGAGGAAAGATCGAGAACCAGTGCCACGTCCACCTCCAACAGCAGAGCGGGGTTCGCTCTTTGCCCGTTCACCCTGACCTATGCCTGCCCCATAGATCGGGCCCCCGCTGAGTCACTGCTCAGACAAATCTTTCGGTTTCTGGGTATCCGCAACGCGAAAAACTTCAATAATAGCGAAAGCAGAAGCTGGGGACAAAGGCCACTTTGTCTCCACGCGTCCACCCGCTGGGCAAAGGAAAGGGCCTGCTCCCCTAAAAAAGGCGAGGGGGTGCCCATGCAAATGGCCTGGAGTTAATCACTTGGCCAGGGCCACTTCTTAATTCACTACAAAAACTCGCCAGCCTCTCATTCTTTACCCGCTAAGCACCAAAGGAGAATCGCCCCGTCCCGGAAATTTTGCCAATCGCGTTTGCTGGTTTCCGCTGCCGGGAACTGGCATCCTCTCCCCGAGACCCTGCCTCGCGCCACGCGCCCTCCCCACGCAGCCCCTTCCTAGGGCTCATTCGGGTGCTAAAATGCGAGGGCTCCGCGGCTTCCTCCCTCCTCCCAGGTCCCTGCATGACCCCCTGAGCCCGAAGTGTCCTCCCGGGCCCTCGGGGGTCGGGGCACGTCCCCGGCGGCGCGCGCTCGGGCGCGGAGCCCTGCCACCCAGATGCCCAGGCCCGAGTCCACGGCGCACGCTTCCCCGCGGGCGTTTCAACTCTCCGAATACGCAGATTCATTTATTTACGTTTTTTAATGTAGTAAATGTGCAGCTAAATGAATTGCAATTTGTCATTTTTATGGTTAATTTGAAATCTCGCTCTTGTTGGCTAATCCTGTTAGTTGGTGGCGAAACAAGGAGAAAGTCGTGTTGCAGCAGCGGTCATTCTAATAGGCATTTTATTTAAATGACAGCTACGGGCCAGAACAGAAGGAAGGAGCCGGCCTGGGAGGGTCCGCGCTGCCGGCGCGACACCAGCGGGACGGTCCCGGGTCGGCGGCCCCCGCGCGCCCCCAGCCACAGCCGCCCGTCCCGACTTCCAAGTGGAGAAGCCCAGTCCGGCGCCCGGTTCCGTCTGTGGGTGCCCCGGTGCCCTGGACCCGCGCCCGCGGTCTCGAGCCTCCGGGTCTCGGCAGCGGGGCCTTGCCGGGTGCGGGGCGCCCAGGCCCGACGGCGGGGACATCCGCCGGGCCCTTTCTTCCCTTCCTCCTCTCCCCCGTCTTTTCCTTCCTTTCATGCCAGGCCCCGGAGGAAGCCCCCTGGGGAGCGCGAGGCCCCTTCCTCGAGCGCCCCTGCCCAGCCTCCTGCTCCCCAAGGTGAAGCGGACGTCCCCGCGGCCGGGACCGGCTCTCCCCGCGGGTTGCAGCGCGCAGGGCGCGTGTGCGTGAGGGCGCCGGGGCCCTCGTCGCCATCGCGGCGTTTGTCGTCCCCGGCGCCAGCTCGGTGCCGTCCCAGGGAGTTTGATGGAAACGCGGCTGCGGGCAGGTGTCGCGCAGGGAAGGCGGCGTGCCAGGCGGGAGGGGCGGGCGAGGGGACGCGGGAGGCGGCCAGAGCCCGGCCGGTGGCCGCCGCGCGGCGCTGCTCGGGGACTGCTATTTTGAAGTCGGGCGGCCGCCCCTCCGGGGCGCAGGATGCCAGGGTCAAGGGTCACTTCCTCTGGAAGTCAATCTCCGATATTCCTTGTAACGTTTTTAAATGGACGAATTCATTACGCGGGGACGTGTGAATGGCGAGAGGCCGCGAGCGCCGCCGTCAGCCGCGTCCGCTGATGGGTCACTTTGCAGAGCGGCGCGCGGGACGCGGCACCGAAGGGAGCCCCAGTCGATACCGTTTACCTTCCTCGCCGCCACCGGCTCGAAAAGGTCACTTAGGGACGGTAGAAAAGTGCAGGCACCGCGACCAGTCCTAGTTGTCGCTCGCCCTTCCCTTCGACCCCCTCCACCCTCGGGGACTCCGCGCTATGGAGAAACTGCGCGCGCGGCCGTCCCTGCGCACCGCGACACGCGACACCCCCACGCCCGGCGCCCACGTGCCGGCAGCAGGGACCGTGGGTCCGGCCAGACCCCGCGTCAGCGTTTCAGATGGTGGGGGGAGGGGCGGGGACGGACGGTCATCCGCAAAAACAAAACAAAAGCTAAGGAGTGACGCGGGGAGGGAAGCGATCCGGTAAGATGGCTGCCCGCCCTCGCCGCTGCTTTTTGTGTTGTTTTTAAAATTTTATTCAGTAGTCTGCGGCTGGCCGGTAAGGGGACCCAAACGTCCCCGGCGTCTTCGAGAGGGAGTGTGAAGTGAAATTAAAGGGGAGACAGCCCCGCCCCTTCCCACCGGGCCTCCAGCCACAGAGGACTCCAGTGGCGCAGGACCGGGCACACTGGGGACCGGCGGGCTCCAGTACGCAGCCCTCGGGCGCGGGGAGGACATGCAGAATGGTCCAGGGACGCAGAGCCCAGGGAGGGACGCCGGCCTCAGCTATGCGGCGCTGACCACTGACCCACCGTGTCCTCCAGCTCCAGCTCACAGAGAAGGAAAGAGGGGAAACCACGACCCCGGCAAGCTTCTTGCGGTGGACTTTAAATGGTGTTGGCTACAGACTACGTGGTTGAAAGAATTACCCGGTGGCCTGCTAAATCCCGAGTTGGTTGAAAGGAAGTGACCTGCCCCTAGAAATCCCTCCATCCCTGCCCACCTCAGAAACCAGAAAGCTGTGCCTCCTTCCCTTTCTCCCCCACGTTCCCAGGAGACAGAAGGTTACGACATTCACGGAACCGGGCTGCGTGGGTGACACTGGTGATACATAGAAGGCTGTTGACTCACCTCCTGTAGATGCGTCTTACGCAGGAGCTATATAGACGCCAGTCAAGGGCAGACTTCGTGCAGACCCTAAGTGACGAGGTACAGTGGGCATTGTCCTAAAGGTGCTCACATCCAGGACGTAATGCCAATTCCAGGGGGCACGAGGGGCCTTGGTGTGCATTCCATGAGGAACGGGAAGTGAGCTTCCCTGTGTGACCTGTGCTGCTTGCCACTGGATCTCCTGCCTGCTGGTGCCCTACAATGTTGCCAGTAAGCTGGAGACCCACATTACTTAGGAGGCATCCTTGCTTCCTGAGAGAATAAACTAGAAAATAAAGCAGAATGGAAATAAGGCACATACTAGTCAAGACAATTGTTTGTTTGGTTGTGGTTTTTAATAGGTTTCTCATCTCCCCAAGTTTTAGACGTATCTATTCCCCAAAAGCTCACTTTTTTACAAAAAAAAAAAAAAAATCAGATGTAAGGGTTGTTGGAATACTGATTCTCTGTAATGGATCATGTCTCGGTTTATAGTCAGATGGTTCATTTCCACCATCTTGGTTCAAGCAGGGTGTCTTTAAGTGCTTGCGATTTGATTTATCTGGAAATACACGTCTACAAAGAAGGAATAGATTTTTCTGGTTCTTGTCCCAACAGTCTGCAGGTTATGTGTGAGGTTATTTGTATTTGCAGTTTCTGTCGTTTAGTTGCACCCAGTGAAGAAGAGAGCAAATCGCTTAATTTAAGAGGTACGTATGGATAGGTAAATGCGAAATAATGCAACAAAGCTGAAATAGATTAGACCTTGACATTCTTCACAAAATTTCAAATCTTAAAAAAGGACAACCATTAAGAGGGCTTTGGTGCCAATATTTTCTGTAAAGCAAGCCCTTTTACAATTTTCCACAAAAAATGCATTTTTAGCCTAAATTTGTTTACAATCAAGCTTCTCAAATATGAAGGCTGTGCTCTCATTTCCTGCTTCCTATAAGGCTCTGTACCACTACGTTCTAAGGCCAGGACTTGCTTTTACGTGTTAAAATTACTTTTAAGAGTTAAGTTTCCAAACACAGTATGTCAGGACAGGACACAAATGTTGTTTTAGGGGAAAGACTTAATAACAACCCTATTTATGCAAGCACATTAGAGCAGAAAGAATCACTTCTGTTAGTTAACATTTTTGAGCCAGAAAATTAAAAACAAATATTTAACTTCCCAATTTGGAATCTGGGCTGGCATTGACTGCTAAACTTTTACGATGCATACTCAATGAATTAAACACAATCTTTACTAGCCAAATAAAACTGCCTTCATGTGGTTCAAAAATAAGTTTGAATAAACTGAAGGTAAATACAATGCCCGGGGATGCCCATGGAAGGAGCCATGTGCGTGAACTTGGCCAAGAGACGGCTTTTGGAATCTGCTCGATTCAGGGGTTTTAAGACATCTAGTAAAGCTATATTTAGAGAAGACAAATATTTAAAAAGCTCACATACTTACAAACATACAATTTTCGCTTTGTTCTCTTCCAAACCTACTTTTTTTTATTAGAAATTAATTCGCCTTTGTCCATTTCTCATCACAAATGTGATCGGTTTCCAAAGCTTCCCATTTCTCCCTTTCTATTTGGGGGCCCCCACCAGATAAAGGAGTTGGTGATCATAGATGGATTTTATCTCATTTCCCCTAACAGGCTAGCGGTTGGAAGCAGGAATTGGATCTCACGGCTCATTGGACTGCTGGCGGCTCTTGTGTGCACCAACCCGTCCTTTAAGGTTGCAAGGGAAGGAGATTTCTAATGTGGGGGCCTCCCCAAAGTGTCAGCCCCGCAGACCTAGCATGATGTCCCTTCTTGTCTCAGGACACACATGTGGCTGGGCTTTCCTAAAATAGGGCTTAGTAAGGCTCCTTGGCCCTGGGGCTGAATTCGTGCCAAGTATCTCCAAATATTTCCCTTACACTCTGCCAGAACAATTCACATCGCCAACCTCCCTCTCTCCCCAACAAAACAAAACAAAAACCCTAGGGCCAGGACCTCAGGCTCAGGCTGATCCAAGGCGGGAGCCGGCAGTCCCCACCGCCGCGCCTCTGCGGGCTTGGGCCAGCGTGGCAGCGAGGAACCCTGAGCCCCACGCTGATCAGCGCTCGCCCAGCGCCCCAAAGCAGCTCCGGGCAGCGGCACTCTCCACCCGGTGCGGCGAGGGCGGATGCCCAGCTCGGGTCCAGACCCATGGTCAAGGACACAGATCTTTCGAGCCTGGGTCCACGTGTGAAGGCCACTGTCCTGTGAGCTGGAGGCCCCAGTCCCCAGGCAACCAAGGCACAAATAGAGTGGCTGAGGGCCCACCCGCCTCTGTTGTCGTTGTGGTTATCTGCAGTGTCTGTGGGTTGGGATGGGGAGACGGGAGGAAATGCACGGCTTCTGGGGTTTCTCTAGCCTAGGCTGGATTCACTAAATAAAAGCCCCCCTTGCCTTCTTCTGTTCCCCCTCCTCCAGTGCACATGGGAAAGAGAGTTGTGGTCATTTCTGTGTCTGTTCGGTGAGTTTCAGCGTATACTGTTTGGGAGGCCACCTTCCCTTTGAATTTCTAGCTAAACGAACAGTTCTGTCAGTATCCCTCTAATAAATACATCTGCTAGTTACAAACAAGCCTGGGGAGATCTGCAGAGGGTTGTCATTCCACACCCAAATAAAGTGCGGATGAATATACATTTGGATTTTCTACACATTTGGTCACCTCACAGCTCCTATGGAAGCCCCTCCACACAGCTGGCTCTTCCTTCCTTCTCTTTTATCAAGACATTAGTTCAGCACTCTCTGTTCTGGAGACCCCTTCCTCACCAGGGTAAGCTCAGGGTTCCAGCAGATAAGCCAGAGGAGGACAGTAGAGACCGGAGCAAGCAGGTGTGCTCAGTCCCACCCTGTCCTGCCACACAGCATGTGCATCCACAGTCACAGGTGCCGAGGCTGAAAACCTCAGCAATAGATGGAAAAACTCTGCAAGGGCTTTATAGCTTAAAGACGGGGCAGGGAGAAGGCAAAGCGGACCTGGCCATTAGAATGATTAGATGTCTAACAAAAATAAATAACTTTTAAAAGCGTGTGTACAAAGTAACCAGAGTAAAGTTTAGACTAAGGAGGTGTGGGTCTTATTCCGCCTATGAGAAAATAACAAATCCTGGAGCTCTGCATCTTTAGCATCGAACTAGATTATTGATCAGTTTTTAAAGAGGCACCCATGCATGAATGCGCAAAGCAAGCCATTAAAACATGGAATCAGAACGATTTGGCTTTTCAAAAGTCCATTACTTCTTCCATACAGGCATACTTCAAAATGTTCATGGAAAAATACAATTGAAAGACAATTTGAATCTTTCCACGAACTTCTTGAAGTACCCTTATACATGAATGTCTACATCAAATATGGAAAAGCGGAAGAAATCTAAAAGATAAATAAAACCCTGACTCTTATTTTACCAGATTAATCAAAATGGCACTATGGACTTCTTAAGTTGACCTAAATGTGTCACCCAGAGAACACTACGGAAATGCCCCCGTCCCCCAGCTGAATTCTGCAGCTTCTTTGCAAGAAGCTCTCAGACAGCAATTGAAAAGTAGGCAAAACCGACCCTCAGATTAAACAAACTTCTCCTTCTGTTTCTGCAACATGAAGAATACACTCCGTGAGCCGACAGAAGCCCTCACAGACATGAATCTGCTGCAGTTTTCCCAGAACTCTGGCCCTGGACAGTTCTTTTGGGGGCACTTGCCTCTATCTATGGAAAACGACGTCCTCTGTTCCACCTTTCTATAAATAAGCAAAGAGTCTGAAAGGGAAGCCAAAATCACAGGGTCGTCTTCTCTCCCAGCCCTCCCCCCAAAAGGGGAAACTTTGATCAAAAGCAACTTTCTTTTCCTTTGGTCCTCAGCTTCTGCAAACCCACATTTCACTTTCAGCCAGAACTGCAAAAACATTTTGGATTCAATTCTGTCCCCTCTGGCTTTCTGTCTGCAGTTCGACTGGAAAGGACCTTCAGAAATGCCGCAGACAGTTAGTTACATTCAGTAACTTCTAAATGGTTCATGAACCGTCCTTGGCTACCCAGGGATCTGCAGCCCTCTGCCCCCAAAGTTAATTGCTAAATGATTAGCAAACTTAAACAATTATAAATTCTCTCTTGCCTCACCCCAAAGAAATTATATTAATTTATGACACATACACTGGAGCCCGATTAACAAATCTAGACTCAAATTTGCATGTAGCAAAATGCAATACAGATATATTTTAAAAATAATATAACAGGTTTTCTGCCAGCTCTTTCCTCCAGTGGCTTAATGATCTACAATCTT
Organism: Galeopterus variegatus; assembly: GCF_000696425.1. Classification (NCBI taxonomy): domain Eukaryota; kingdom Metazoa; phylum Chordata; class Mammalia; order Dermoptera; family Cynocephalidae; genus Galeopterus; species Galeopterus variegatus. Next base: position 389,086 of record NW_007726403.1, on the reverse strand, counting down.
GGTTCATAAGTTTTTAAACACCCGACTTTGGGTATTTAAAAAATGGATCCACTTGTAGTCATTTCCCTGGTTGCCTGTGGGGAAGGAGCCACTGGCAGACGTCTCGGCAGCTCTGCAGTGGCGCGTGGGGTGTCCTTCCATCAAAGCAACGCCAGGGGGCAAAAAGCGTTAACAAAGGCCTCTCTGCACTCTCCCTTTATCTACCCATGCATGTCACATTTACAGGGCGAAATGTCATTTTGCAAGGTTATACGTTTCCAGTTGCACACAGAGCCTTATCGCTCATCGTTTACCTCTTGGGCACAAACAAACAGCCTCTTTAAATAAAACCAGAGAAGAGAAGCACATACCTTTGTACAATTAAAAATTGCAAAAGAATGCCAAAATGTACTGAACCTTGCTCTTAATCCGACTTACCTTGCTGATACTCTGGCCTAATCCTATTTTCTCCTCGCATTAGAATGATTCTGCAAGGCCACGTTTTTTTCTTCGGGACAGTTTACCTGGCCAGTGGGCTGCAGGTTGGAGAAGCCCCCTGGCCTCCTAAGGTGGGGAGAGGGGTGGTGGGCTGCCCGGCCTGGCCCAGGCGTGCTGGAGGTCCGAGTGCAGAGCCTGCTGGGCGAGACAGAAAGCAAACGAAATCACTCAAGGGAAACTTCGATGGAGACAAAACACATTCAATTTCCTGACGATTCCGCTTTCCCTCCCGAATTATTTGCTTTTGCAGAGGCACGTTAAACAAATTAAACACTAAAAATGGAACAGCCTTTGCTCCCTGGCTCAGAAAAGAGGTTTTTTGTTTTGTTTTGTTTTGTTTAAAGGATATGGTAATAACAATAAAAATGAAAGGAAATAATCACACTCTAGCTCTTCAAAATAAACTCATTTTGGCACCAAAAGTCTTTTTTGGCAAATCCTTATCTGGAAGGGTCGTGCAGACAATGGGAACTTGTGCTGTAGCTGCTTTGGCTCTGCTGACAGCGGGAAGCTCCAGCACTGCTCATTTGGGCATCTTTCCACACCTTCACCTTCCGAACCTCAGCCCCTGGTGATCTTGACTTTTGCAGCCTGGCTTTCTCCTGGAGATAGGTCTGGAGCAAGAGATCTGGTCTGAATGTGGGGAGGGGTGCCTGAGGCCCACGGTGTCGAAGGAGTCAAATATTGTCTTCGCATTTTAGGATTTTATTTCTCCTGCACACCCCTCCCTCCCCTTCCCACCCTCTTCCCAGTATCATTTCTCTTTGAAATGTCATGAACTTGGCGCTTTCAGACCAAACCGCTGGGCTCAGGCCTGAGACAATGGGATTGTCAGAGGGCCAGCGCCAGCTTTTTCTGCTTGTTCACGGAGCGTTAAGCCTTTATCCCACAAAACGGCTCTGTCTGACCGGGTCAGACAAAAGCCAACTTCCATCTTCCGCTCCGAGGGGATCTGGGCAAAGCCTGCGTACAGTGCTGCGCTGTCCCCTTGGGGAGGGGGAGAAAGTAGGTGGCAGCCCGCCCCCGCCCTGCGCCCTGCGCCCGCTGGCCTTGGTCCCGGCAAAGCCGGCGTGGGGAGGGCCCAGGCCCGCCTCCGTCAGTCCTGCCGCCCTTGTCTCCGTGGGCACCCTCTTTCCCAGCGCTTCCCCAGGCTCTGGGTGGCCTCGGTTCCAGGGGCTTCCGCCTGAGCCGGTCCCTGTGGGTCTCTTCAAGTAACCGGCCTCCTCTGGCCGGGCAAATGGTTCTCCTGGCCCTGTGGCGCTGCACTGCGCTCCGCCGCCCCGCGGGCCTCTGGCTCGCCCCCACCGGCCCAAGCTTCCAGACCCGCGGCGCCCCCGTCTGCCGGGGCTTAGCGGCTGCCAGCCGCGCCCAGGCCGCGTGGACCGAGCGCGGTGCTCCCGGGTGTGCGTCTGTGCCACGGGGCGAGCGCGCGTGTGCCTGGGTGTCTGTCTGTCTGTGCCACGGGGCGAGCGCGCGTGTGCCCGGGTGTGTGTCTGTGCCCCGGGGCGAGCAGGCGTGTGCCCGGGTGTGTGTCTGCGCCACAGTGCGTGCGCTCGCGTGTTGGGCTGGGGTCCCTGGCCGAAGGCTGACTCCCCGGCCTGGCTGTCATTAGGAGACGAGGTGCAAGCCCGCTCAGGGTTATGGAAGACTTGGGTCAGAACCCGGGCGCGGCCTGGGCACCGTGCGGTGAGTGTCTGGGGCCGTCTGTGGCAGCAGCCTGGTGCGGCCGCTGCCGGTGGGTCACTGTCGCCAGTCCTGCGGCGAGCGGGGCTGCAGCAGGCCGACCCCCGCCCCAGAGCCCCGGAGCGCTCAGGCCTCCTCTCCGTCCCAGCTGCGGAGAGTCATCCAGATCCCGGTCCGTGGCGAAGGGCGGGCGCGAGGGCAGTGTGCGGGGCGGGGTGGGCGGCGAGGGGGCGCCGACGGCGCGGCATCACCCGCGACCCGGCCGCGCGCGCCTCGGGGCTCAGGGGTGAGCAGGCGCGGGCTGCAGAGGACCACGTGGGGGGGTCTTCATGCCCCCTCCTCCTCCTCGCAGGGGGCGGGAGGCGGGAGCAGGAGGCGGTGGGCTGGAAAACCCCCCTCCCAATCTTGGTGTTCCACGCGCAGAGCCTGGGGAAGGCGAGGTGGGCGCACAGCCCAGACCAGAAGCTCCTCCACGGCCTGTTCCCATCACCTGGCTGGGCTTCCTCGGTGCCTGGGAGCAGGGGAGGGTCCCAGGTCTAGCGCTGGGGGCCGGGTGGGAAGACAGTCCAGGGAACCTTCGAGCAGCTCTTCCGGGAGTGCTGGAGCGGGGACCGCGGGAGGGGAGGACCAGGGAAGTCTCTGGGAGACACCACCCCCACCCCAACTGCAGGGGGAGGTTGGTGAGAGAGCAGAGGCCTAGGGGCAGACCTGGCTCTGGCCTAACTACCATGTGACCTTGAGCGTGACCTTGAGCCAGTCCTCTCCGCTTTTCAGGTTTCCACAGCCTCATCTGTAAAAGGAACTGATTGGGTCAGACCATGTTGGAAGTTGCTTCTGGCTGGAACAGTTTTGGTTTTGTTTTCTTTGTGCAAAGTTATTTTGTTTCAACTGCATGGGCCGAGCATGGAGTCCCTGCAGGTTCCCACAGAAAGTGACACCATGTGGGGGAGGGGGGATGGTGGGCAGCATAAAAAATAACCCAGCATGGGGGGAGGGGAGCAACTTATTTTTTAAATTGACCAAATGAAGCCAAATTAAAACAAAAATATTTCTCCAAGTGAAACAAAACCAGAGACCCTCAGGCTGGATAGCGAGGGGGCGTGCTGCAGAGGAGAAGGTGGGTGTGGGCTCTCAGGCCGTCCCCTCCAGTGGTGTGCTCCTGGCTGGGTCCAGTCAGGGGCGGCCAGACTGGGCAGAGGAGCTGTAAGGCTTGGAGAAAATACAGAGATTTTGTCCTGGGCTGCGGGTCCCCACCCACGGAGGCGAAGGCGGTCATCTGGTGAGACGCTGGCTATGCTCTGGGAGGGAGCAGGGGGTGCTCTTCTGAAATCTGTCTGCTGAGGCTTCAGGACACTCACCGGGAGGCTGAAAGTGGGGCTGCCCGAGCTGGGGTTGGGAAGGGCGTTGTGTGGGCGCCGGCAGCCTGGGGACAGCACACAGCCCCTGGACTATGCCGACGCCCTCTGTTCCAGGTATGATGGCAAGAGTTCACGGCTCAGCTTCCCCGGGAGGAAACGCAGGCGTAGGCCCTGGCTCAGCCCCTGCACGTCCTGATCCTCTTGGGGCTGTGTCCTGTCTGTGGAGTAGGAGTAGACCAGCTGTCTCCACGTTCCGCCTGGGGTTACTGGAGTCAACTGGACAGTCTTCCCTGGCCTCCCCCAGCCCCGCCCACCTGACATCAAATTGCCACCCAGTTGTCACCTCACCTGTGTGCGTTTGCTTCCTAGGGCTGCTGAAATAAAGTGCCCCAAGCGAGGTGGCTAACACAATGGAAATGCATTTGCTTACAGTTCTGGAGGCTGCAAGTTCAGATCAAGATGTGGTCAGGATCCCTGAGCTCTGCGAACAAGACTGACTGGCTCTCACCCCGGCTGCATGGGAGAGTCACCTGGGCGCTTCTGAAACTCTTTGGGTTTTTCTAACCAGCATCAAGGATGAGACCCGCTGGCTTAGCTTTGGGGTCTCTGCCACCTGCAACCAGCTCCTCCTTCCAAGTTCCTGCCAAAACCTCGGTGACCAGCTTCCCCTGAAGCCCCAGGGCACCTAGAGACACCTAGGAGTCCCTCCTCCGCTTCTTCCACAAGCCCCCCCCCCTTTTTTTAAGTGTCAACGAGCCATGAACACAAAGGACTCTGTCTATGTTAGGAGTCCAGGAATCTGGATTATAAACAGAAGCCACCTTCCTCCTAGAGGATGCCTTCCCTGAGGGTGTTCCCCACCCACTTCCCAATTCCAGGCGGGAAAGGGTGCCCCTCCTCTGGGTTCCTGCAGCAGCCAGTACCAAGGCTTGTGACAGCACCAGCCACATTGTGCTGTAATACATAATCCAGTGTTTCTTGGTCTGTCCCCACCAGTGTAAAATCCTCAAGGCTATGCCTCTTGTGTCTATACCCGCAGGCCAACAGAGCCTTTCACAGGCCTGCATGCAGTAGGTGCTTAAAGAATGGGAGTGAATGCATCCCTGGCCACCTCTCCTGTGTGGACGAAGGGAGCTCTCTACTGATGTAAGCCCTTTTGCCTGGAAGTTGTATTCTTAAGAAGACATGACTTATGGTAGCATCAATTAAAAACATCCTTTTCCACACTGAACTCCATGGACAGAAAAAAGAAAAGACGTCTTGTTGTAATACGGAAGGAAGAGATGTAGATTACAACCCAGACAAGTGACTCCTCACCCAGACATTCAGGATTCCTGCCTATGTGTGCTGGGGTCCAGACCTTGGAGGGGTGCAGACCGACAGACAACTATGAGTCCTTGTGAGCACCTTCCTCTGCTCCTCGGGGTGTTGGCTCTGCTGTTGGGGACAAGGGTCTATTAAGAGCCAAGGCCAAGGCTTTGATGCTTGGGGGAGCCACTTAGCTTGCCTGCTCCATGGCTGCCTCTGCCTCATCCTCCTCCCGTCCATGTGGGATTATGTGCTGTAGGTTGTTAGGGGACTGTCAGCACATCGTGGGCAGATCAGTGCTAACCCAGCACCACCAGCAGAGGGGGCAGCCGCAGAAGTCAGGATGCTGTGTCACGAGGAGCCTGGGACTTGCGGGGGGGGGGGGGGGGGG
>NW_007726403.1:311137-383859 GCF_000696425.1 Galeopterus variegatus | reverse complement strand
GGGGGGGGGGGGGGGGGGGCATCTGGTTGGAGTCCTGACTGCCAACGTCTAGGTAGCAAGGGCTTGGGGCAAACTCCTGTCTCTTGATGTAGTCTTTCCAGCAGCTTCTGTTCTCTCATCTGCAGAACAAGGCTGCTGAATCCCTCTCTATGGGGTTGTTGAGACGATCCAAATGGAAAATGGGAAGTAGTTTGAAAAATTTTAAGCAGTGTACAAAGGCAGCCGTTTGTTTTCATTAGCATGAGCCGTGTTTGAGGGCATACTCACTCCAAAGTAAACAACCTGGGGCAGAAGGTTCTAGTCGCTGAGGCCTGAACACACTGCCTTTCATCGCAGCACAGAGAAAAGAGCATTGGACTGGGAATTAGACCACTCGGGCTGTAGCCAGTCAAAAGGTGCTTTAAACTAGCTTATTTTAAGGGCCCTGTTAGCTCTAAGCATATGGCTTTTTAGATTTGAAGACAGGACTGTGGATGTACCTTGTCAGAGCGGGAGTTCTGTGGGGTTTGTTTTCTAGAGGGGATCAATTTAATTGTGGCTCACCTACTCTTTTTCGTTCAGTCCCTTTGTGTTTAAAAAACAATGCATTCTTATTGGGGATACAGTTTGGGTCATAGAAAAGCCTTTTGGTCTGAGGTTCCTGGGGCCGTGTGGGGGTTGGATGAGAAAGCGTTAGGCTAGGCACCACCAGGGTGCCCACTCTGTGGTCCTGGGAATAAAAATCAGACACTCCTCACTTTTCAGAAGAAACTGAGGTCCTCAGTGGTCCAGTGAGTCACCTGGTGGCTGCTTGTCTCTCCCCTCTTCCTGATTTTGCCAATCCACGAGTTTGTGCTGATGAGTCCTGTTTGCACACTTTGCAGTCCAGTTAGGAAGACAAAACCAGCCACAGGAAACAATGAGGCGGGGACAAGGACCAGCACATGTGGAGAGTGTCCAGGAAGGGAGAAGTTCCACAGAGGCACGGTGTTACGAGGGCTCAGAGGATGGGCCGGGATTGGCCAGGGAAGACCTCCTTTCTGCCCCTGTGTCCCGTCCTCTGTTCCCAACTGCCTGCTGGGCTTTCCCTTACAGGAACATGGGGATCTCACCGTGAAGGCTGCAGAAGGGCGTCTGTCCCCTCCTCCCCCGGCCCTCCCAGCCCACTGCCAGCATCACCCCTCTGATCTAGATGATTGACCACTGCCCTTCCTCGTGACTCACAGAAGCCAAACAGTCTGCAGCCAGGTCTGAGGCAGGCGAGGCCTGCTGATCAGTGTCCCCAAGCTCTTCCTATTTGCAGATCCAGCAGCGGCCTGTGAGTGGGGCTGCTGTGACTGCCTTCCCTTTTCTGGGAATGGAGAGAGCAAAGCCCCAAGAAGGAAATGAGCACCCAAGGCCATGGGGCGGTGACAGTGAGGGGCGCCCCTGGAACAGGAGGCATGCCACCACCTGCCTGGGTCAGATGGGAGTGGGTGGGAGGTCAGGTGGCCCGTTGGGTGAGGTAAAGTAACTATTCCCCATATTACACAGTGAGGAAACGGAGGCTCAAGATGGCAAATCGCTTGTCAAATTAGCTGGGACAGCACGCAGCTAGAATTTAGATGCCAACCCTCAACTTTTCTGCCAAAGTCAGAAAACCTTTCTGCCAGCCCCCAACTTTCCTGCTGAAGTAGATCGTCTGTCCAGGGGTGGTGCTGCCCTGGCATAGGAAGGTCCGGCTGTGATACCCCTTCGCCTTCATTGACACAAGGCAGGTCCCTCCCAGATGCAGAGGGAGCTCCCAGGGCAAGCCGGTGCCTGGCACCGCACCCCAGCAGGCTCCCTCGAGCCGTCTGTGCTTGGGAGGAGTGAGAACCACACGCGCTGCCAAAGCCAGGAGGGATCTCAGAGAGCACAGCCTGGTCTGAGAAGCTCAGGGAAGGATTCTGCGGGAGAGGACACTTGAGCGGAGACTTGGGTCATTAAAGGCACTGTCCAGGGTGATCCAGGCCAGGGACCGGGCAGTTCTAGCAAAGCAGCAGCCTGGGCAGAGCTCGGGAGGAGGGACAGGACAGAACGTAGCCTGTGGGAGGGCCCTGAGGATAACCATCCCGACTTAAGGCTGGAGTGAGAGGCACGACTGGCTGCTGGAAGTTTGAGTGGGGAATACAAGAGGGCCCATTAAAGCCACTTCAAAGACGTGGGGCTTCGTCCTAAAGTCAGTGAGCTGCCGATGAATGGCCTTTAAGTTAATAACCAGATTGCAAGTGTCAGTCATGTTCCCGAAGGAAAGACGTGGCTTGATAAGACGGGCAGCGGGAGAGTCTCTAAGCTGAGGGCAAGTGTCGGAAGACCTGGTTGAATGTAGACTCCTGGGCTAGTGATGTCTGCAGGCCCGGCGGGGGGACAGCCACCTGAACCTGGAGGGAGGCCCACGGTGACCCTACAGGCAGGGCACAGGAGAGAACCACCCCACCACACTCCTCCTTGCCTCGATTTCCCACTGGTCCTCCCCATCAGTCAAACCCAGCTGGAAGCCAAAGGTCCAGGGAGCCCATTGGTTATGTCCAAATCGTTCTGCGTTCCCTGGCACAGAGCAGGTGGAGGAGGGCAGGACATGCGTGGGGCTCAGAGGCTGCACAGCTCGGGAGCGGGTCTCACTGCCACCCTGGGGTGTGGGGAGCGTGGCTCAGGCCCCATTTTGTAAATGGAGATAAGTCCTGGTGGCCACTTACTTGCTGTGAGAATAACCATTCCGCAAAAACAGTCCACCAATGACTTATTTGAAGGAAAGAAACCATCCGGGAACATGATCCATGGAAAGGGGCCTTGGTCCGTCCCTCTCGCCTCCTCTGTGCGTGGTCATGGCTTCCTCGCACCATTCCCCGTCGTGCTAGCAGACGGGAGGGATGCTTGTGTAGGAGCATCCTCGTGCAGCCCCCGGGACTCACACCCAGAACCACACCCCGTGTACCACCAGTTCTGAGGACGTGCAGATGGAATGCTCCACTTGGCCCTTCTTAGGGGACTGAGTGCTGTAAAGTAAAGGCCATATATTAAGCAGTGGGTGGCAGTGATGGGCATGCATGTCGTGGGATTGGCACAGGTGAGGGTGTCACCTCCTACCATGCCAGCTGCTGAAATGACATGTCCCCTGAAGGGAGAATGTGTCTCTGTGAAGTTTCTTCAGTTGTATTTGTATTGTAAGATAAGAGAAACCGCAGCAGAAGCGCCTTGACTTAGAGCTTAGGAATCCATTTGTTGAGTGCCTGCGACTCTCGGCACTGACTGGCCTCATCGTACAGAAGAGGTACGCAGAGGGTGGGCAGATAGCTATCAATACATTTCTCACTAAAATCAGAACTCGACTCATTGCGGTATGTGCCAAGGGCAAGGGCATTTTCTAATCAATATTAGTGACTAAAGACATCTAGAATTCAAGCAAATTAGACATTATTTTTTGAGAACAGCGTATCTTTATAAATTGTGTATGTTTGAGTGAGAAAATCATTAACTATAAAAACTCACAGTATGGTATCTCTCAGGAAATATCACAAAATGAAAAGCGTAAAGCACATATCTTCCGATTTTATTAAAGTATGAGTGTGAAAGTCCTATTGTGCAGGAGGGTAGTGTGCTGACCTGCTGCCGGTGGGGCTGAGAGTTCACAGCCCACACCCGGAGCTGAGTCCTGCCTTCCTTGCGGGGCCCACACTTGCCGGAGTCCACAAAATGTCGGAGAGCTCGTTTCAATATGCACAGCCTGGGACGCAGGATTAATAATGCATCCTCCTGCACAACCACAGGTCTGAAGCTGAGGATGATATTGCAGAGAAAATGCAGCCAGTGCAGCCCACGAGGCCTGCATTCAAACAGCTGGAGTCAAACATTGACTCAGCCTAAGCTCGGACAGGTGGGGACTTGAAAAAATGTGCAAGTCATTCGGAAACCCAGATGTTTCTTTGCTTCCCTATTTTCCTATTAAAACTGGTGGTACATTGATGGAGTTAAAGAAGCCTTTTTTTTTTTTTTTTTAGGTGGGCCCGACACAGTTATTAACACGTTGAGACCTGGGAGGCCAAGAGGCCGCACCCTAGACACTTCCATAGTGGTGGCTGCCGAGGCCCCACTGTGAGTCCATCCCTTCCTGGCAGGGATGCCTTTTCATGAAGTCCTGGGTGAGACCAGGTAGGTACAGTCAGGACACGTAAGGTGGAGCTGGAGGTGTCTGGAGGCACAGGAGTGGGGAAGATGCCTAGAGTGGTCTCGGAGAAGAAAAGCTGAGGAGAGCCTGGCCCTTCTCACCGGCCTCGCGACCTGCGCCAGGCTCACCCTGTGGAAGGGACCGTGGGGCGACCCCTCCCCCGAGGTGCCCAGTGTTCATTATGGCCTGAACCGAGACACCTGTGAATTGCAGGTTTCCAAAGTTAGCCCTCTTTCTAAAGCACTCTCAAAATGGGAGATTAGAGCAACATGTAATTCTGTAAGGTTTTTGTAATTTCCATCCTAAACATTGGGAAAAAGTACAAAAATACAAAAACAAAACCACCTACTACTGCTCGGAAGAAAAGGTATAAAATATATGCATTTGTTTTCCGTAGAAGGTATGAAAAAGAACAGTTATGTGTTGCATTAGGAATTGGGCTGGACTTTGAATGCTGGAAAAAAATAATTCAAAATTCAATTTTCAGTTAGCAATGCTTTCTCTAGAATCTCCACTTTGTGCCAACAGCCCTAGCAGCACAACACCAAATTTTCCTTAGATATTAAATAAATGGGTTTGCTCAGAAACTCAGTAGTTATCCATGGAGGGATAAAGGGCCTTCCTTTACCTCATTTCACCAGTGACACTGAGAAATGATGTTTCTGTCAGACGGCAGCCACTATAGGTGGCTCTGGTGGCAATAAGGGGAATATCATTTTGTACATCCTGGGTTTGAAATACCTTTTCCAGACTTGCTTCTGGAAAGGCACAGTTTTGCATTCGGATATTTTCCAGGTGATCTTTAGATTATCACCTGGAAGGAACCTCTGATGATTTCTTTCCTGGGCTGATTTGCCAGGAATGACAGCAGTCCTGGGAGCCATTTGAAGGGCGCTGCCTAGTTCTTGTCTCCCACTGTGACAAAGATGCCTGGTGGCCAGTAATGGTGTGGCTTCGCCTGCCTGGCTAACTTCAGCCTTTCTACTTGAAGCACTGGCATCGAAAATGTGTCTGGTCTCTGTGCCAACCGTTTTCTTCTTAAGTCACACAGGGGATAAGGAAACACAGGGGAAAGACCAGAGAAGCCGAGGAGCACAAAAGCAAGACACGGCGCTGCCCTGGCAGGCCTGGCTCTCATCCCTGCCTGCAGAGTGTCTGTGCGGCAGCGGGTGACTTGCAACACTGGGGATGGTTTAGCGCCCCTTCTTGTTTGGCGCCACTCGACAATGCAGGCTGTCTTTCTGACCTTCCTTCTGGAAACAATAGCACGGGCTTTCCTCCGCACATGGCTCGGAACAGCATTGTCTGGAGGAGGTGGGTTTTGCAGGCATTACCCTCGGCAAAGACCATTCTCTCCTGTGAATGTCTTGGCTGCAAAGAATCGAGTGTGTGGATGCTTGACGTCCCATGTCAGAATGCCAGCACCCGAGGAGCGTTCACCAGCAGGTGGGGACAAAGGGGACACGCTCTCATCAACTTTGCTGGAGGAAGGTGCCACAGGGACTTAACCAGACATGCCGTGGCCCGCTCCCCTGACCCCATTGTTCTTCCACCTGCGCTTCCAGATCCACAATGTTTGATGTCAGCCCGGCAGAAACACTGGCCCTGCTGAAGCGTTGTCACACCCGCGTGCCCGCCGCCGGCCCCAACGACGTGTGGAGGCGGGCCTGCCAGCGCCGGCCTGGCAGAGCTGGGGCACCCTCCTGGAAGGGACCGGCCCTCACTGTGCTTTTCTTCTCTGTCCCGACGGGTCAAGTAGCATGGGGTGGGCACTGCCGGCCTCCTGCAGCTCTGTCCAGAGCCGCCCTGGGCCGGCCGCAGCATGTTATCATCATGTCCTCCCCCTGCCACACACACAGTCCTCAGCCAGCCACTTAGGGACGTCATCAAACACAGAACAGGCAGTTTAGACCCTTTACCTAAGCCTTCTGACACTTCTCTCGGTCCCCGCCCCGTCCCTACCGCTTGTGTTGAGGTGGGGCTGTCGAGCTGTGGTGGAGAGATCTTAGTCACGCTTTAGCTTTCTTAGAAACAAGGGACCTGCCCTACAAAGGGGACCAGCAGTTTCTACCAGAGTCAAGGGCAAGAGGGATTGGCCTGACAGAGAGGAACGGGCACGGGCTTTGGATCTGGCAGAACTGGGTTGGAAACCTGCCGCTTCATAGCCGGGAGACATCAGCCTATCTTTAGTTTTTCTATCTTTAGTTTTTCTGAGCTTCCATTTCTTTATCTGTAAAACATGGTCATGCATAGAGAGATGTTGTGATCAGGTGATGGACATGAAGCCTCCTCAGAATGACAGATATGCTCAGGAAGTGCAATTTTGCCTCATCTTACCAGTTTTGTACCAAGTGTTAACTCTGAGCTTCCACTGATGGGAGCCTGTTTACTGAGCACCTACTGTGTGTAAGTGCCAAGTGCTGGTGGAAGTAGGCAGGAAAAGCACATGTGGTTTTGCCCGGGAGAAGCTTGCAGATCACACAGATGGAAAGATGCATGGGTAACCAGACTGTGTGGCAAATGCTGGCCCAGGGGCATAGCCTGAGGAGGCACCGAGGCGGGCGGGAAGGCTTCATTGCAGAGCTGCCCTTCAGGTGCACCTTTCAAGGTGAGTCAGAGCCTGGGGCGGTAGATACAGGAAGGAAGGGCGTCTCGGTCAGGAAGAATAGAGAGTACAGAGGCACAGGCCACAGGAAGGCCTGGCATGTCCACAGGGCTGCTAGAAGGTCTGGGGGCAGCAGGGCTTGGCGGGAGGTGAGGCTCAGGGCTCACTTGTGCACGGGTGTCCGTGGCTTGGATTTTTTCCTGTGAGCAAGAGGAAACCAGGGAGGTTTTTGATCAGGGAAATTATGTCAGCTTTTCATTGTAGGAGGATAATTCTGCCAAGGATATTTGATGGATGGGGGTGGAGGACAGCCTGTTGGAGGGCGAACGGAGGAGGGGGCGAGGAGCTGGGAGAGGGGCAGGGGCTGCAGGGCAGACCCAAGGGCACTTCCGAGGCTGGACGGAAGGATGTGGTGAGGAAGGAGGCAGGTGGGGCTGGCTGAGCCAGGCTGCTGGGGCCCAGGAGGCTGAGCAATGCCTTGACCAAGCAACACACTTTGTAAAGCTTGTTTTTGGAGTGTTTCACCATGCCCTGTGGGATAGGCCAGTCAATTGCTGCTATACCTGTTTTACAAATCAGCAACTGAGGCTTGGACAGACTTAGTAATCTGCCCACAATCTTGTCTCTAGCAACACCTGAAACCAGAGCAAGGTCTGCTCCAAGTCCAGGGCTGCTTTGACTATTCGATGTTTTCCTCCCAGGACCCCAAAGAGTTCAAGGTGGCCGATGTAGGGAAATATGTCTCACCTGCTCCCTTAAGGACCACCTTTCTCTGTGCCTCTAATGCCAGGGGCGCCAAGTCAGGCCTCAGCCAGGACTGGCTGTTTGGCTGGGGCTGCCTCCCGTATCCCAGGCCTCAGTGGTCCCTGCACACACGCTGCTCGGCCAGCAAGCGGCAGGTGTACCTGCTGTGGGTTAAAATGACAACAAGTCCAGGTGGTGACACAGGTTATCGTGGGCTCCCCAGAAGCTCCAACTGGCGTTGATTGTGAAAACTGGGGAGAACTAATTCCTACTTAATTCGTTCAGTGTGGTTTGTTAGATAAATTATTTCAAAAATGAAAACTCACTTGGGCGATGTTCTGTAAGGGTGCTGGGAGTGAGAAGATGGAAAACAACTACTCACGCGTCTTTATTCCTCTCCGCTCTGCGCCCACAGCCCAGCCCCTAGGACCCTCCACCCCTGCCACTTCTCACCTCTTCCTCCCTAATTGCTCATAATCAGACATGAGCAGGTTGCTACCTGAGTAGGAACCTGGCTTTCCTAGCCAGTGAAGACAATCCTGCAAGGCATAGACCTTTTTTCTTTTAGTTCTGTCTTTCTGCAGTACCTTGCATGGTGCTCAAAACAATTAATACACGAATGGATCTCACCTGAGGAGGGAGGCAGAGGGGACAAAGGAGGCCAGTCCGAATCACCTGCCTCTGTTAACCAAACACCCTCCCCTCAGTGTGTACTTATATGCATCGAAGACCACAGCGGGTCTTGACTGCAGACTGCATAGCAATTCAATGGCGACCGTCATCGATTATGAAACTAGGGCCCATGAAGATACAGGCGGAAATACTCCCCATGCACAGAGCAGGCTGTAAGAGTGTTCGTCTCAGAATCACGTCGTGCTGGACGGCAGGAGCCAGCTGCGCCTGTCTCTTTGCAGCTCCCTGTTCCAAGTCTTCCTTTCTGGGCTTGAAATTGGCCTTTAGGAGCATTTCTACCACAGAAATAAGCAAACACCACCAATGAGGGTGCCCCGAGAGCTAGCTGGTGGCCATGTACCAGCACACACCGTTTAGGACCTTTCTGTGTTTCCAGTGAACACACGTCCTGCAGAAGTTACTGTGCTGCCTTGCAAAGCGGAGTGGACATGGGATTTGAGGGTTTGCTTATTTTACCCTCGGCACCTGACCAGGTCTTAGTCCAAATTTAGATAGGAAATCTTGGTGTCCATAGCCTAATACAAGCCATTTCCCTAACCCCAATCTCACCTTTAATTTGGCCCAGAATCTCATAAAACTTGTCACAAGATGACAGTAATAATAGGCAGTGTTTATTTCTCCTATAACGTGTCAGGCACTGGTGCAAAGGGCTTCATATGCATTAATCATTTAATCCTCTCAAAAATCCACGGGATAGACAATAATGTTCAGTTTAAATTTGAGGAAACTGAGCTATGAGTTGAATTGTGTCTCTCAAAAAGATATGTGGAAGTCCCTACCCTCGGTACCTCAGAAAGTGACTTTATTTGGAAACGGGGTCCTTTGCAAATGTGATTAATTAAAATGAGATCATACGGGAGTGGAAGGGCCCTTCATCCCATATAACTGGTGTCCTTATAGGACCAGAGGAGACACACGCGCACGCGCACACACGGTGGAGGCCACGTGCAGACAGAGGCAGAGGAAAGAGCGATGTGCCCACAAGCCAAGGAAAACCAAGAATTGCCACCCATGTGCCACAATCAGCTGTCGTGCTAGGCGTCTGCACGTGGTGTTCACTTATGCTCACAAGACCCCAGGCAGGCCTGAGACACGGCTTCACTTTCTGGATGAGTCACAAAGGGCAGGGGGTTGTTTATGGTCACATAACCTTAGTGTCGTGGAGCCCAGGATCTGAACCCAGACCCTGCTGTGTGGCCTCCCCTTGAGTGGGTTTCTCCTGCTCCTAGTGCTGGGCCGGCATGCAGGACATGCACACGAGTCATAGCTAGTAACTAATATGCACATCCGCCCCTTAGGTCATCTGCTAATCTGCTGCCAATGCCTGCTCCAGCAGTCCAGTGTCCCTTCATTCAGCTGAAGGCTCCTCTTCTCTTTGGAGACGCTAAAATTTCAATTGTGAAGCCTAAAAGTTATACTTTGCTATAGTCCTTTCTTGAAGCCTGTTCTGTCAAAAGCCTTTGTGTCCGGGTGTTAATGGCCTCAATGAGAAAGTGGCTGCCAATTAAACAAATGGGCGGGGAGCAGAAGCATCCGCATCAGTCTCCTGATTCACAGGAAATGAGATGATCCGATTGGACTTAAGCTGAGGCTGTCATGAAGGGCTGACAAGGCTCACTTCAAATACCCCTGGAATGTCAAAGAACACCATTAGCTCCTAATCACAGTAGAGGTGATCTAACATGACTCCACACCATGGCCTTTCAAAAATGCAGGTCACATGGGCAAGTCTGTAAAACGCTGAAGGCCTCCGCTGTGTGAGCTTCAGAAAATCAAAAGTTTTCCAACGTTGCCAGCCCAGTAACACTGCCAGGTGCCAGCTTGTGGCATTTCTGTCAGAAGCCCAGCTGGCATAAAAGTGAGTTTTTAATCCAGCCTGGGGTAGCCTCCTGCATTCAGAAATTCTTTGCATGACCACAGGAGTCTGCACTGGGCCTCGCTTTCCCCAGAGCTAGAGGAGGCGGAAAGTGAGGCTAGGAAAAAAGTTGGCAGCATCCTGGGTGCCAGATTAACACAGCCCAAGAGCAGGCTGGAGGCCGGGCCAGCCCCATCCAGCAGCCTCACTCCCCGCCCCACCGCCCGCCGTGCCAAGGATCCCAGCCTCGCTTGGCTGAAAAGTGACAGCTTCCAGGAGGGAAGGTCTTCCAGCTCGTGACTTAGGCCCAGTATTAAAAGCAAAGAGGAAAATACTTTGAAGAAGTGGTGGAGCTAAAGTTAAGAGAAATAATAGAAACAGTGAGCAGGCTCTCTGCAGCCTCTTCTCTCTCTGTGGCCTGTAGAGCTTGGGAAGAGTCCGCCATTGTGGCGTCAGGGGACCTCCCCATGAGAACCTTCTGTGTTCTCTGTCACCCACAGAGTAAAGTCCAAGTGCCTTTGTTTGATTCTTCTTTTCTTCCTCACAAAGCAAAACCTTTTAAAAATGAATAGTGGTGTTATCTGGGTACAGAGCGGTGGGGATTTGGCAGGAGGACGGGAACCAAGAGCTGTAACATACTAGTTGGCGACTGCCGGGTAGGCTGCATGACACACGGGCCCAGAATGTGAGCGGCTTCCCACCACCGACTACCCGTCTGACACTGGGGACTGGGGGCGACAGGACGGCTCTGCTCCCGGCTGCTGGTCCGGGGCAAGTCAGTGCCACGTCTCTTTCTGGGATCAGTGGGACGGGAGTGCTGTCCTCGTGGGTGGGTGGCAGAGCCGCAGGAGGGCAAGCGGAACCACATAAACACGTTCAGGCTCTCCAGTGAGGTGTGGCTCCCCACCCCTGCCCACCCTCCACCGGCCACAGTAAGTTGCTGGCCAGCGCCAAGTCACAGGGCAGGGGACAGCACTGTCCACTCCGGCGGGGCCCTGCGGAGCCCCGTGCAAGGGGCACGTGCGTGAGTCTGCAGCAGGAAGGAGTCCAGTGTGCTGTACACGCTGGCAGCAGCAAATACCAGCGACGACTTAAACAACAGAAGTTTACTGTCCCTCTGCTATGGAGGCTGCAAGTCCACGGTCAAGGTGTCACAGGACTAGTTCCTCCCGAGGCCTCTCTCCTTGGCTTGCTGATGCTGTCTTCTCCCCATGTCCTCACATGGTCGTCTGTGTGTGTCTGTGTCCTGATCTCCTCTTCTTGTGAGGTCACCAGTCCTATGGATTAGGGCCCACCCTAGTGACCACATTTTACCTTAATCGGCTCTTTAAAGACCCCGTCTCCAGATGTCCTGTCATACTCTGAGGTACTGGGGGTTAGGGCTTCACCTACGAATTTGGGGGGGTACAATCGAAGGTGTAACCCTTACCTTCTTACGTACTCTTTCCAGTCTGAAAAGAGTGTTAGATTATGTGCTAACAGGGCAGGAGAAGATTCAGAGACACCATCTTTCTCCTTAAGGGACTTAACATATATGCCCGGAACACTGCTAGGAAGTCCCGTTTGATCTTGAGCTAAGACAGAAAATCCCTTGGGCTCACATCACACCTGGTCCTCAGGCCTTCAGACACAGACTGGACTCTTCCACTGCTCAGCCCTTCAAACTACATCACCAGCCTACCTGGGTCTCCAGCTCAGGGGTCTATCTGGGTGGGTGGAACAGTGCAGGAGTCAGGGGGGTGACGGCACAGGCTCTGTTTGTTTATGGGCCATATCCCACATTCACCACCTACCACGCCCTGCAGGAGACCTGCCACCACCAACTAGGGGACGGGGAGGTCGGAAACCTGCTCTGTTTTGAAGATGTCAGCATACAGGCGGATCAAAAGTTTAGCCTGGGGGCTGCTGTCAGCGACTCAAGCACATAACTTCATACAGCTGCAGAGACATGTGGTACAGGGACCATGGCGGACGGACGTGGAGGCGAGAGGACAGGTGTGGCTGGCTGCAGTGAGAGAGAGGCCATGGATGGAGGTCATGCAGGCTGCACAGGGGCTTCTGTGGGATGGGACATCTGTGGGGTTAGGGGTGTCATGCCAGGGACTCTGGCACTCGCCCGGTGCCCTGGGACCTACAGGGCTAGGCAGCGGCATGGCCTCTGTGCCCCAGCCCAAGCTGGGGCCTCCTCCCCGAGGGGGGCCGCATGGAGGCACTGGAGGAGCTGCGCCAGCCACACCTTCAGTGGCCTCTTGTCCCTTCATTTATTCTCTCCCCAGATCCTCCGGGGCAGCTGTCAAGTTCTTCACTGGACCCCCCCACTCATGCCATGCAGAGGGCACGGGCCACTGGCTCAGTCGGTACTCCCCTGTTCCCATGGCCTCCACAGCCAGTCCCCAGCACTGAGCTCAGGGCCAGGCCTGCTTGTGGGGCCCATTAACAGGAGGTCCTGGGGACGTGGGATTCAACCCACTGCTGAGATGCAGCGCCAGACAAGTGTCCTGTGCCCAAGGTCACCTGCCAAGGCCTCTGCCTGGCCACCGGGCGCCCACCATCTGGGAGGAACTTGTAGAAGTCAGTTCTCTGCTTCTGTCCTGTAAGGAGATATCTATATTAATTTGTTTTTAAAGGAAAATACGAAGAATCAATGTAAAAGAGAATACCAAACAAGATTTCCTTTATAAAAAATGTACTAAATCCCACCATATTTAGAACTTAGTTCAGGAGAACCAGGGCTGCTGTTTTTCCCAGCTTTTCCGTTAATTTAACAGGGAAGCCTCACTGAGGCCCCCGCTGCTCCCGTGGGGGGTGGTGGCCCCCAGCCCGGCTGCGTGGTGAGCGCTGGGCCCGTCAGCTCACCCGGGGCTCAGTCCCCATTCTCACGGCCCCTCCTCAGCTGCCGGGGCTCCCCACGTGCTGTGGGCTCAGGGGCCCCTTGGCTCGAAAACCTCCAGGGCCACCCCGCAGTCGTGCCCACCGGCAGCCTCTGCTCCCCAGCCTCCCTCCTTTCTGACTCTCCTCCCTTGCCCCAAACTTGGGGGCACCGGGTGGGCCGCACTCCGGCTCAGTGGCCCGTGAGCTGGGGTGTGGACTCGCAGAGGTATGGCTCTCATCGGGGGCGTCCCCCTTTGCAAGGGGCCTTCAAGGGCGGGCGGAGAGTGGGCAGTGGACTGGGCAGACCTGTGTCCTCCCCAGCGAGCTACATGTGCTGTGTGACTTTCATCTTCCAAGTGGTGGCTCATGCAGGCAGCAACAGCCAGAAGGGACTGCTGCCCTGTCACCCCCTCTCATCCCGTGGCTCTCTCTGCCCATGTTGCACAGTTGCATGTGATTACAGACTGCTCAGTATCTTTTGTTCCTGCACCCCGTGCATTCTCTGTGCCTTCCCACATAGACCGAAGTCTCTGAGGGCGACGAGCAGGCCTCATTCTCGGTCTTTCTTCTAGAAAGCACCTGGCAGAACTGGGTACACACGCTGCTGCAGAAATGGCTTGAAAGCAGAAACGGCTACATGTCTAGTTGAAACTACGAGGCTAATATGTATGTAAAAACCTCCCAGTTCTGTGCATAGAAAGAAAAGATCGGTGGGAACGCATCAAAACGCCTTGACTATGCCGCGGTCGTGCCGATCGTCTGTCTTAGTTCGTCCGTCTTATCGGACAAACGCGTACAGCTCGACAGCGCATTTACCGTGTGCCGCAGACGCTGCCAAGTGGCTCACAGACACTAACTCATTTAACTTAATTCTCAAAACCATCCTGTGAGGTGAGTATTATTATTGTCCCCACTTCAAAGATGTGGAAACTGACACACAGAGAGGTTGAGACACTCATTCAAGGTCACACAGCAAATATGTGGCAGAGCTGGGATTTAAACCCAGGCAGTCTGGATCCAGAGTTTATGGCTTACGTAGTCTTTGCTTCAGGGATAATTTTTCATTTGTTTTTCTAACTGTGAATGTATCCCAGCACAGTGTCTGCGTATTGCACATTTGGAGACATCCCCGGCAAGTGGAGGATGCCGTGGGGACAGATGTGCGAGGGAGCGCCCTCCGTCCTTCCAGGCAGCCTGCTTGTCCATCTGCCCCGCTCGCCCCGAGGACTCCCTGCCTCGGGCCATCTCCTGGTGGGGGCAGGACTGGGGCTGCTCTGGTGAGGTTTGGGGTGGGGGGCCGTCCTCTGTGATGCTGTCCATGGTCTTGGGGTCACACCGCCAGGCACTGTCTGAGTGGACGGAGGAGGTGAGAGGGTGGCCGTGGGTCAGTCGAGGATGGAGAGGGTCGCTGTGGCATCCCCGTCTGTCCTCTCAGGGCTTTCAGCCCCATCCCTGCCTGCTCCCTGCCTGGGCCCTGCCTGGGCCCCGCTCCCTCAGGAACCTACAGTCCTCAGCTCCTGAATGTGGAGCTCCTGGTCTGCCACATGCCCAGGAGTACAGGAAACCCCCTGAAGGGATGAGTCTCCAGTAGTGAGATCCAGACACAGTGGCACCCATGGTGGGGAACCACTGGGGCGGGGGACGGGCTTCCCTCCTTCCCTTCACTCGAACCCCCAGAATGCTGCTCACTGTCAGGTTCGAGGACCGCCCAACTCGTAGCTTTGTCTGTGGCGCGGGCATCAGAGTCCTGGTTACACGGGGACAGGAGCGGGTATTGACAGCAAAGGGCAGAGGGAACCTTCCGGGTCGTGGGGAACAGCTGGATGTCAACCCGGGCAGTGGGTAAGTGGGCACATGGGTGCACGTGCTGGAGCTTATTATGTCGTCCACTTTCTCGTGTTACATCGTGTGTCGATGGAGACGTGAAGAGGAGAGGGGAGTGCCCTCAGGAGAGAAGCCCTGCAGAGTCACGTGGGTAGTGGCTTCATGGAGGCCATGTGGGCCATGCCCTCTAGCAAGCTGACCAGTTGTCCAGGTTCCTGGCTCTGGTACACCATCGTGATGACACAAAGTGCTGCAGACACCGTGACAGCTGCTCTCATCCCAGCCTGGCCCCTTCCTGGCCCGGGCTGTGCATCCCGTGGCTGGGCTGACGGAGGCTGGGTGCTCAGCACCTGACCCTGGGCGCTGGGATCTGAGGGAGGTCAGGTTCCCGAGGATGCAGGTGTTTAATTGGGCAAGATCCAGGAGGAAACCAGGCAGCTCCGTGCTCAGGGCTGTTGGGTCCCAGCTCCGCGTGTGGAATTCTGAAGTGGTTTCAGGATGGGTGTGAGCATGCGTGAGTGTGCTTGCGTGTGAGAGTCTGTGAGTGTGTGTGAGTGTGTGTGTGAGTACACAAGAGTATGTGTATGTCAGAGTGTGCGTGTGTCCGTGTGTGAATGGGTGTGTCTGTGCGTGTCGGTGTACAGAAGTGCTAGTGTGTCCGTGTGTGCATGTGAGAGTGTGCTTGTGTGTGAGTGTGTATGTCATGTGCCTGCGTATGTGCACACAGTGTGGGAGTAATTCCTTGTCTTGGGAACAGCTCCTCTGATAAAGCCCTCCCGCCTCCCGGCCAATCCCATCAGCTTGGTGCTCTTGGGAGCTGTGGAGACAGTGGAGGGCTACGCGGGCACTGGGGGGATTCTCGCAGCTGCTGAGATTTGCTCTGCTCTGCTAGTCTCTGGGCCCCACGGCTCTCTGCATCCTGGGGCTGGCTGGGCTCCTTTGCTCTGTGGCTGGCCTCACCTGCTTCCCGTCCTGCCTGTCTGGCTCATGCTGGGGGCAAGACGTGGGACAGGCCTTGGGCAGATGCACAAGCACCCTTGTAGAGGGCAGGGCTCTGGCATCCCAGCTCAGCTCCATCCGCCCTGCGTGATTCCCGGGGATCCTGGCACTTGTTCCGGGGCCTCCCGGCAGCCCTGTAGAGTTGGCTCGGAATCCTGATTCTCGAGTGGAAGCTGGGGCCCAGAGGGAACGCACGACTGGTCCTGCCTGGAGTCTCCTCTCCTGCCCCCGCGTCACCTGGCCAGTGAGCTGCCTGCACATTATTGTGCGGAGGAAATTGCTCAGATAGCATCTCTCCTCGAACCCACGCCTGGGACCAGGGCTGGAGAGCTTTGAATGGGCAACCCGCCCACCTCTGCTCCCCTGTTCCGGAGGAAGACTAATAGATGTTTTAAGTTGCATTGCCTTAGGAAAGATTCAGTCTCTCACTCGATGCCCTTCCTGCCACATAATTACCATGAACAGAAGTGCAGCCCTGCCTCTCCAGACCCCGCCAGCCCAGGGACAGCACAGGGAAACAGTGCTTGGCTGTGACCCCTCTGACGTGGCACATGAGTTTTCCGTGGCTGCTGTAACAGACCACCACACGCTTAATGGCCTGAAACAATGCACGTTTACTTTCTCCAGTTCTGGAGGTCCGAAGTCTGGCACGCTCACACTGGGCTGAGGTCAAGCCTTCTGAAGGCTCCGGGGAGGATCCGTTCCTTGCCTTTTCCGGCTTCTAGGAGCCACCCACGTTCCCTGGCTCTTGCTCCTTCCACCCGGTGGCCCTCTTCCCTACCACAGCTCCCCCTGAACGCAGCAGGAAAGGTGCTCAGCCAAGGACCCTTGGGCTTAGGTACCACCCACCTGCATAACCCAGGACACTCTCCCATCTTGGGGTCCTCAGTCTCATCCACAAAGTCCTTTCAGCCACATGAGGAAGTATCTGTAGGTTCTGGGGATCAGGCTGAGGACATCTGGGGAAACCATCATTCCACCGACCACATCTAATTGTCACGACCCCAGAGACCCCGAGACTCCCCCCATTTCTCTGTCCAGGAGCCCCATCTAGCTCACTGCGTCTTCTATAAACACCAGGAAGTCATCCCAGCATCCAGGACGTGCATCTTCACCCCGACTGTGAGCTCTGCCCGTGCCTGCCTGTCCTGGGCCCCATCAGGGGACCTGCCCCCTGTTCTCCCCCAGCCCCTCTCTTAGGAATCTGGACGCACGTCCCTGAGAAGGGCCGTGAAGGACAGTGTCCAGAGACCCTCGCAGAGCTCCACCCCATGCCACCCCCGCTGCCCGCCGCCGGGCCCCCTCGGCACTCACCCACCGCAGATACTGGCCGCAGATGTCGGGGCGCTCTAGTCCATCCCGTGATTCAACGGTCCTAACACACGCCTTGGATGGACTGCCCCCCCCACCCAAACCCCGCTGCTGGAGCCCACAGAGCGACTGAGGCTGGCCCTGCCTCATGCCACGTGTGACCAGGGCAGGTGCCCGGCCTCTCCGCACCTCAGTGTCCTTGTGTGTAAGGTGGGGGTGCCAGTGGCAGTACTAACCTTGTAAGGCTGCTGTGAGGGGGAGATGAAATAATGTGAATGTTGAGTGTAGCAGCATGCTCAGTAGAAGTCAGTCATCGTCGTCGTCGCCACCTCTGTCACCAGCACGAGCATCATCGGTTTCGTTGGAGGAGTGCAGACGGGCACCCGTGGGAGCCTTGCCACACAGAAACCACTGAAAGAGGGAAGAGGAGCCTGGGTCTGAGTCCAGTTCTGCCACCAAGAGACCTTCACTTGGCTGAGTCACTCGTCCCTGTGGACCCTGCCCCGTCACAGGGCGGGGTTGGCACCACGTGTGCTGAGACCTGCAGTGAGGTCTAAGAAGCTACCAGGCAGTGCGCGTGGCCCGGACATGAGCACGTTCTGGAGCAAAGTGGGATGTTGAAGACAAGTGCAGACACTTAGGCCTCAACTCCTCATGGCGTGTCACTCCCGTGCACCCTCTCCCTGGGTGCTCAGGCTAGCGGGGATGTTCTCGCCTCATCCTGTGACCCCTGGGGGAACCGAGGCATGGCAGGGCAGTGTGTGTGCCTCAGGCCACCCAGCTGCAGGCGGAAGAACCAGGTCCCCACGTGCTAGATTCAGCCCTTGTTTCCCTCTGTCACACCCTGTCCCAGGACAGTGGATGGACACCACTGTGCAGACAGAGGCGGCTCCTGGAGTTGCTGGTGCATCCCAGCATGAGGTGCTTGAGGGTTTGGGTCCCGCAGTGACACAGGCACTGTCCCTGCCCTGAAGAACCCCACAGGTGATTCCACCATCTGGGGATGGAAGACCGCCACAGAGGATGTGGCTGGCTGGGTGCAGCACCCCTCACCTGGAGGCACAGAAAAGCCCCCAGGGAGGGGCATCCAATCAAGTCTCGACATTCTGCCTCCACCTGGCAGAGAAGGTGAGGGAGGGTATTGGGGCAGGGAGCAGTCCACGGCATAGTTTCAGGGAGGCATACTGCTCAGGAGCTGCGGGACGGTACACCTGCAGCCCAGGTGTGGAGGTGAGGGGGCCAGGGTGTGGGGCTGGGGCTAGAGATGGCCTCAGCAGCCTGTCAGCCCCTTTTTTGAAGAGCTCTGACTCTATTCTGTGGGCAAAGGGGGAGCCATCTGCAGTATGTGCCAGTGCATGGTGTGATCAGACGGCATCTTAGAAAGCCCGCTCTGGGGCCGGCCTGGTGGCGCACTGGAGAGTGCACCGCTTGGGAGTGCAGCGGCGCTCCCGCTGAGGGTTCGGATCCCATGTGGAGACCGGTTCCCGCTCACTGGCTGAGCGCGGTGCGGGCGCAACACCGAGGGTTGCGATCCCATTACCGGTCAGTTAAAAAGACAAAAAGGAAAAAAAAAAAAAAAGAAAGAAAGAAAGCCCACTCTGGCAGCAGCAGGGAAAGGGAACAGGCTGGCAGGGACTAGTTAGAGGCTCCTGCCAGTGTTTGAGAGCTGGTGACAGCAGGGGCCAGTGCCAGAGAAGCCACAGTGTAGATGGGGCAGTGGGCACCCTCCACGGTCACCCTCTTCAATGGGGTCACTGGGCAAGAAGTTGTTAGTTCTCCCATCTGTAACATGTGATATAACACACGTGCCCCAGGGGTGGCTCTGAGGCTGACAGGTGATGTGTGTGTCATGCCTGGTGCACAGCAGGCAGGCACCAAACACTGGCTACGACGGTGATTACGATGTGGGTCCTCAGGGAAGAAGGCATTGTGAATGACTCCTGGTTGTGGCCCCAGGGAAGGGAGGGTCCACGGAATCACAGAGGCCATTGGCTGGGAGGAGGATGATTCTCTAGAGCAGGTGAGCCAGGGTACCAGGGCATTGAGGATGGTCGGCTGTCCTCCAGGGACAATGCCAGATCGTCAGCTCAGCAGCTGGAGAAAAACTCACCTCCCAAGCAGTTTCGTCTCCAGTCAACGTTCTAAGATAAGAATCCCCCGGGGGGGGGGGTGTTCGGCATCTCTGGCCCTTCAGAGTCTGCTCCCTTGGGATGCTGGGGAAGCCCGCCTGGGTTCAGCAAGTCGAGGTCAGGGAGTGTAACCTCTGCTTACGACATGCATTCACTCCACAGATGCCCTGCGAGTGCCTGCCACGTGTCCACCACGTGCTAGGAGCTGGGAGTCAGGCAGGAGGGGACACACGGGCTGAATAGGTGAATGCATGAGTGAACAGCTCAGCCTCGTGCACCTTTTAAACAACTCGATCTTGTTTATATATTTCTTATTCATTTGTTCACTCAACAGACATTTATAAGGACCTCCTCTGTTCTGGGCAAACCAGACGAAAGTCTCTGTCCCTGGAGGTTAAATTCCAGTGATTAAGATGTATAACCATAACTGTCGTCCTCTCAGCATTTTTTTGACAGCAACCACAAGATATTAATCTATGTCTGACTTATCAATGAAAAAACTGAGGCCAAATTAACTGCCTAAGAAGTTCTGGAAAATAAGCAATAATCATAGGTAAAGTGGAGTCTAAAACTAGATAGGAACACTTAGAAATAAATGAAAATAGATTATTTTCTGCTTTCTTTTTTTCCCTCTAAAATGTTTGTGTTTCTAAGGAAACTGAAACATTTTTGAACTCTAAAGTTTGGATTTTAGTGTTTAGCATGTGGTGGTTCTATATTGTGTCTAAGTATTCTCGTGAAATTATTTCAAAGCATTATGCGCTCAGGATTTTGTAATGAAAAATCGCGGTGTCCTATTGAAGCATGTGAACAAGAGACAAAGCAGAGGGTGCACACGTCACATCAAAGGCCTGGTGCACCTGCCTCTAGGCCCGCCACTTCCTCAGGAAGGAGGACAGGGTTACTGTGACCCACCTGATCACTGGAATGAAGCCCACCCTGGCCCGCCCAGGGGTGGCTTCTGGCTGAGTTTTGCTCCAGAGTTTAGTGGACGGCTCCGACCTCCCTTGCTGGCTAGGCCTTGGGGGAACATGGGCAGCATCAGGATTCATTCCCAAAAGAGGAGAAACCAGAGACCTGGCCCGAGAGGCTTCAAGGCCCAGAGGGAGTGAGAATCTGTGCAAAGATTTGAGACTTGGAACTGGATTCCTCTTGAGTTTCTGACCTTGAGATTCTCATCAGAACCATGAGAAAATATCGTCTTTCATTGAAAGATGAAATATGGTAATTTTATGAACAAACCAGCTAGTAGGCCACCTCTATTGTCATGGTCCTGGACGCTGAGATAGCCTCACTCTACATTCGGAAGAAGCATCCACAAAAGAAATGGAAATACTCTCCTTTTCCTGCAAATTTCTACTTCCGATACCCAACTAAATGTTTTTTTAAAGGCATTTTTACATAGTATTTCTGGAAAGTTCCATAAATTTGCAACCTCAATCGAATCCAGTGTGCAGATACATAGTCCAGAATCTTCTTCTCATTTCACTTTCTCTCATTTTTCTCTTTTTCCATTCTCAGACAATTGTCATTTGTTTTTTTGGCCACAGGGGTCATGTGCTGGTGTGAAGCAGGTACACAGTGTAGAGATGAGGTGGCACTCTCCCTGGACCTCCCACCCTTGCCAAGGTCACCGACACGAGGAGCCTGGTTTGCTGCCTGCCACACGGCTCTGCACAGACACACTCATATCCAAGAGTATCCACACTCATGGAGGGGATTTTTGCTCTTATTTGTTTTTATAGAAATGGGTCAGAGTATCAGTTTCCTACAGCTGCTGTAACAAAATACCAAAACATGGGTGGTGTAAAACACAGAAATTTATTCTTTCACAGCTCTGGAGGCTGGAAGTCTACAGTCAAGGTGTAATCAGGGCTGAGTCCTGCAGAGGCCTCTCTTGCAGACTTGGCTTGCAGACACCTCCTTTTCCACATGTCCTCACATCATGTTCCCTGAATGTGTGTCTGTCTCTGTGTCTGAATTTCCCCTCTTTATAAGAACACCAGTCGTATTGACTATTTATATTGATTACCTGGGTACAGATCCTATCGCAAATAAGGTCACATTCTGAGGTCCTGGGGGTTAGAACTTCAACCTATGGATTTGGGAGCACAATTCAGCCCATCACAGTCATACATCTTGTCATCTGACTGAGCCCATACGCTCAGACTCCAGGCCAGCCACATAGTCTATTTACCCCTTAAATAGCTGCAGACGAGCCCCTCTCTGCACGTTTGCCACATTCCTGCCATTGCCGATGGAAACCCCTGAGCAGTGCCCCACAGGACCTCCTTCTGTGTGTCCTTCAGTGCAGATGCCTTTACCCTTTACTTCTATGGGATAGTGGGAGTCTGCCTTCAAGGTACATGTGTTCTCACTTGCATTGGTAGTTGGCCGGTTAATTGCCAAAACACCGCATCTCACACCTAGATTGTGTTAGAGGACCTGCTCCCCACGTTCTCACCAGACATGCACGTGGTTTTTTTTCTTTTTAAGACTCTTCCTAAGGAGAATCTCAGACATACACAAAAGCTCAGAGAGCAGAACAGTGAGCTGTGCTCATCACCCAGCATCAACCATTGCCAATGTTTCACTGATTGTGCTTCATCTGCTCCTTGTTTTTTTTTTTTTTTTTTTTCGGTTGCAATATATTTAGAACAAATCCCATGGCACTTCACCCGTATACTTCCATATGCATTTCCAGCAATCAAGACTTTTTAACAACCGCTCTCCCACCCCGTCACGTCCAACAAGCTCACATTAACTCGTCAACGTTGGCTCGTTGCAGGACGGCTCCCACCGGCACAGGTCAGTCCGTGGTGGCCCCTCGTGGCTGGCTGCGTTGGCATCTCCTTCAGTTCTAGCGGGTAGAGCATCTTTGCAGACATCTGCTTTGATCTGGATTTTCTCTTTTGTGAGGTTACCTGTGCACATCCTTTCCTTGGTTTTTTTCTGTTGAAGTCTGTTTTCTTCTTACCAATAGGTAGGCTCTCTTTATATATGAGGGATAATTACAATATTTAATGCACATTCAGGAGAAGAAGGGTCCTGCAGCTTCTCTCCAGCCCTGCTCTGGTCTCTCCCCTCTCTGCTCCGGGCATCCAGCCTCCTTCTGCAGAATGAACATGAGACTTGGTAGATAGCACGTGCTTGTTTAATGCTGTCAACAGGTGCCCCAGTGACAAAAGGACATGTTCTCATTACCGACAGCTTGTTCAGCCGTTAAAGCCCCGTGTTTCTCAACGTCAGAAAACCCTTTACTGAAGTTTAGGAAAGAAATCGAGAGCAGCCTTGTCTGGCCTCTTCCTGTTCTTGGCTAAGCTGAGAACTCGCTGCCTCTCCCACAGCCGGTGAGCCCGAGCCCACCCCTCTTTAAAGCACTGCCTGTCACTTTTCTGCTTAGGACTCAATCCCTCTGCTGTGCCCAGCGTGCCCAGACCTGCCAGGCCCTGCCCTCTTCCCCAGCCCTGCTCCCTGCTGCTCTGGGGGCCACTCCCCCCATCCATCTGTCTGGGCTCTTTGCTGTGCCCCTACCCCCCACCAGCCCCACTGTTTGCCCTATCGATTCTGTGTCTGCTTCGAGGCCAGGATAGCGCTTTATCTCCCGCTTGAGTACAGATGCCGTGGTGGAATCTGGAGAGCAGGGTATTGGCCAGCGACCCACACCTGGGGAGGGGCTGGAGGCAGGGACAGGGCAGAGGGAGAGGCCGAGAGATGCAGCCTGACTGGCCTTGCTACTCCATGGGGAGCCCTGGTCAGGGGGGCCTGGCACAGTGGCCATGGGCAGGACAACCAGTCACGGGTGGGCTAACTCAGGTGAGTGGCTGTCTACAGCCGAGGCAGACCCTGAAGGAGTGGATGGCTGGAGGCATCTGCTGCAGGCCCTGCCCTGAAGGGGACCCGGCGGGACATCTCCTTGTGCAGCCCCTGCAGGGAGCTTGCTGACGCATCGGCATCTGGAAAGGCCCACCACCTGGCACCTTCTCCCACCACGGTGGCCCACGCAGCTGATGTCGCTTCACCCCTCCTGCTGCGCTGAGCCGCTCCTGTGCGTTCTTTGTGCTTAGCGCCTTCCTCCTCCACTTGAAGCCTTTTCCAGGCAGCGGGACTGGAGGCTGATGCATCCCCCCTTGGCCCTTGGGTGCCACTGAGAGCCACCTGGAGCCCTGCAGCACCTCCTCTGGGAAGCTGTTCTGAGCCCTCCTCCCCACCTGCCCATGGAAGATGTGGAGAAAACTCCTAGTCCTCAAAAGGATTTAAAAACTGCTCCAAATTTTATGTTTAACATGTGGTTATGTTAAAAATTAATAGCTAATGGCTTGAGGCTTTGTTCTTCTCCAGACTCTGCCAGTGAGTCCCTGTGGAGCTGGGCAAGTCCCGTAATGTATCTTGGTTTTGGTTCCGCCTCTGGGAACTGAAAGCCCCCGGGGGGTCATTTACAGAAAGGGAAGCGCTTTTCTTCCAAAGCGGTGAGTTGGCAGTGGGACTGTCTCTGCTCTGTTTTGCACCGTGAGGAGGTGCCAGAAGTCTCCAGAGGGTTTTCTCCAAGGCCCTGAAACCATCTGATTTGGGGACCCCTCTTTGCCAGTATCTAAGGTCTGCTCTGGGGCATGGTGGACAGAACCTAATCTGAGGCTCCTGCTCTCCAGATGTGAAATCCATCCTCAAACATTGCCAACTGGCCCGTCCCCATCTTGATGGAAGGCTGGGCCACGGGCTCCACATGTGGGTGGAGGGGGTGCGGGCGGGTGTCTATTCCCATACGGACACATGGAGCTGTGCCTCCTCGTCCCATCAGTTCTCAACTGATCTGCATGAAAGGATTTCCACCTGGAGTGGACATATGAGGGTGACTATGTTCCCACGCCACATGGATGTGTGGCTAAAACGTACACACACACATTCACACGCAGATACACATACTTGCACACATGCACACATGCAGGCACACATGTACACACAGGCACACATACTTGCACACATGCAGGCAAACATGTGTACACACCCAGATACACATATTTGCACATAGGCACACACATCCATGTGTGCACACACCCATAAACATGTTTGCACATGTGCATAACGTTCACACACCCTGACATGCATATACACATGCACATACATGCCCATCTGCATACATGCATGCACACAGATGCACATATGCATACACGTGTGCACACATATGCATGGACACATACACACATGCACACATACACACAGCAAAAAGCTCCAAGCTCCAAATAAGCAAAGCAACTAAACAACAAGTGTGAGGTGCACTTCAGAGAGCCCAGAGTTCTTCCAGTTACGTCTCTGGAGCCAGCAGGGAAGTCGTGAGCCTGAGGAGGGGACTCGCTGCCAAGGCCTGCCTTAGCTGGGTCTCTACGAACTCAGCAAACTGGGACTGGAGATGTTTGAAAGGTATTTTATTGCAGTTTTAGAAAGATGCCTTTTCCCTGTAAAGCCTCCAATTTAAGAAGTATCCAGGTCTTCCCCTGAAATTCACTGAGGCTCAGCACTAAGGACTTTAGGACAGATTTGCCACTCTTCTGAGAAGTGGCCTGAATCCAGCTGTTAAACCTAACAGATTTACCAAAGACACTCATTGGATTCTACCCAGGAGGGAGGTTGCTGAGAAGCCAGGAGAAGAGGTGAGGGGAGGCCTGGGGAATTAGCCGAGGAGACGCAGCCTGCTGCAGGAAATGGGCCAAGAGCAGGGTTGAAAAAATAGATCTTCAGGGATGGAAAGTGCCTCCAGTCACAAAGCGAAGAGACACAATCTCTTCCCCCTTTCAACGAGGAAATGTCCTCAGGCTCTGAGCAGCTTAGGCAGCTCCTGCCAGCGTTCCTGTGAGGCCAGGACACCTCTCCCGCCCACTGCTCACATTCCAGGATCCCAAGCTGAAATGTCACCCCCGGCCCTCGCCCTGACTTCCCATGAAACTCCTATAGGTGGACAGCTGCCTCTCTCTGTATCCTCGCACACTGCTGGGGCTTTGCCATAGGGACCCCCTCAATCCTCTCCCCCCCAGCTGCGGCTCTGGTCCTTTTGCTAATGACAGTGACATCTTACAGTTTACACAGAGCCTACCTGTGGGTCTCATGATGGTTAATGTGATGTGCCACCTTGACTGGGCCACAGGGTGCCCAGATATTTGGTCGAACATTACGCTAAGTGTGTCTGTGAGGGTGTTTCTGGATGAGATGAACATTTGCATCGGTGGCCCTCCCTAATGTGGGTGGGCCTCATCCAATCTGCTGAGGGCCTGAGTAGAACAAAAATCCTGAGCAAGAGAGAACACTCCTCCCGCCTCACTGCCCACACTGGGACATGGACTGCTTCTGGCCCTCAGGCTGGGACTTATGCCATCTGTGCTCCTGGTTCGCAGGCCTGCAGGCATGGACTGGAATTGCACCACTGGCTTTCCTGGGTCTCCAGACAGCAGAGAACGGGACCTCTCAGCCTCCATAAGCACATGAGTCAACTCTTCTGTGCACATGCGTGTGCACACGTACACACACCTCCTATCGCTTCTGTTTCTCTGGGCAACCCTCACGAATATGGGTGTGCATAGCCACTCAGTGAGGGCACGTCACAGTGAGAACACCAAGGTGTTCACAGACTCACCGAGGATGAGGCACGGAGCCCACATCTCTGGTGTGGAGTCCCATCCTCCCTAGCACTCCGCCAGCTTAGGGGTGGCCTCTGCCCATGACCTCCTCTTCCCAGCCAGCTCCTCAACTCACTTCTGCCAATGGCCCTGCCACTCTTGTGGGGTGAGATCTTGGCATTCTTGGTGCCTCTTTCCCCCCCCTGATCCCAGGTCCCATCCATTAGTGAAACCCCAGTCTCTCAGCTGACCTCCTCCTGTCCACCCTGCCTGCCACATCCCGTAGAATCCCAGGTCCCTTCTGGAAGCACAGTGAGCTGGTGTCAGACGTGGTGAGCGGAGGGTCAAAGCTGAGCACCCAGACCCATTGCTCTCA
This sequence comes from Galeopterus variegatus, assembly GCF_000696425.1. Lineage (NCBI taxonomy): Eukaryota > Metazoa > Chordata > Mammalia > Dermoptera > Cynocephalidae > Galeopterus > Galeopterus variegatus. Next base: position 357,679 of record NW_007726403.1, on the reverse strand, counting down.
CCATGCTCGGATAGTAAAGTAGCTAGTGTGCAGGAGTGCACCTACTGTGTGCAGGCCACGTGCTTCTGACTCTAGCTAAGTTTCCTTTTTTACAGGGTGTTGGTTCTATGTTTTGGCTTCAGACAGCTTTGAGGTAGACAAAGACAGGAATGGAAGATACAAGGCCATGAGGATTTTCAACTCTGGAACCGGAAGGATCCAGATTTGACTCCTACTCACTAGTGGTGTAAATGTGGTCAAGTAATTTAAACTCTCAAAACCAGCAGTTTCCTGTCTATACACTGAGGATAACGGTAGAGAGTTTGTGCAGCTCAAATGTTTATGTAAAAGGTATTGTCGTCCAGCACGCAATGAATGCTCAGTGAATGTCAACTGTTATGACAATTCCCATCATCTGTCTACAAAGGGCTTGTGCTACTGACAAAAAATTGCTTGTTTTATCAAACTATGCTTGATTTTACCTATTTATGAGGTCAAACATGTTACTAAGTATATTAGTCCATTTCTATTGCTTATAACAGAATAGCTGAAACTGGGTAATTTATAAAGAAATGAAATTTATTTCTTACAGTTTTGGAGGCTGGGAAGTCCAAAGTCCAGGGAACACATCTGGTGAGGGCCTTTTTCTGCGTGGGAACTCTTCACAGCAACTCAGGGTCTCACATGGAGGAATGGGCTGAGCAAGAGAGCTGAGCTGCTCACCCGCTGTCCTTACAAAGCCATCAGAACCACACCCATGATCGATCCGTTCACACAGGCGTAGTCTTCAAATCTAATCATCTCTTAAAGGCCCTACCTTTCAAATACCATAATAGGATTTCCCACCTCTTAATACTGTTACAATGGAGGTCAAGTTTCCAATACGTGAACTTTTAGAGGACACATTTAACCCACAGGGTTCCATTGTGGGCTTTGGTGGAAGTGGGGGTCCACCCACAAACCCTGGGTAGAGCAGTGAGTGAATCCATGGGTTTGTAGTGCAGCTCCCCAGAATTTAAGGGCTAAAGGTGGCCTGAGCCATTATGCTCCAATGTAAAAGGTGGACACTGAGGTCCCCAGAAGGGACAGGTGTGAATAAGTTACATTTCCTTTGAGCTTCATGATGCATATGGAACCACCAGCAATGCTACCCAAGCTGCATCCTGAGGAGCCAGTGTCCAGCTGTGCCATGCTGGTCAGTACTGGCTGCTCATCAGCCACTGCCCCAGCCTCCAAGTGGCCCCCCACAGTGTCCCAGCCACTGGGACAGCAGGTGCCTGTGGCACACAAGTCCTGGAGCACTTTGGTATTGCCCCATCTTGAGCCCTCTGAAAGTGACCAGATTATTTGAGGAAGCACCGTGCCACCGCGTGGGAGCTCCACAACACTCATCTGAACATGGAACTCTTACTTTTGAGAAACATCTATTAACATTTCCAGAAAACAGTGTGGGGATTACCGTGTTAAGTAAAACTCTGGGGATCCTATTGGGAGAAGGAAAATCTAAAAGAGAGAGGAAGGAAGAACAATGTGCTAGGAATGTGTCAGAGCTGGGTTCTGTTCCGAGGTGAGATGAGTCTGGAAGGTGTGGATCCAACAAAGTGGAGCAGGATCTTTCTGCAGGGCTTCTCAGAGCCTTTCTCTGTGCTGGGGTGCCCTGAGAGGCTTCCAGGGAAAAATGTTCCAAAAGTAACAGTGTTCTACCCCAGTGGGGCGTTATCCAAACTTTCAGGCTCATTCCCCACATTGTTAACTTTAGGGCATTGTTTGTGTTTTATTTTAATCTGATTCGGCTGATAGTTTGGTTGCCTTCCCTGTGCCCAGCAGTGTGCTAAGTGCTGGGGGTGTGCAGTGCCTTGTGGCAGGAGGGCCTTCCATCCTGCACCTTTGGAAACCAAGATGCCAAACTGGGAGCATGTCAGCATCTGTGACCATCTACAGTCTATTACCTGGGGCTTGGGGTTGGACAGCATCATCCCTACCTGCCCAGGCCACTCGCCCTGAGCCCCATCACCCCCAGGCACTCCCAGCCTGATCCCCAAATGCTTCTCTGCTGCACCTGCTGCTGGAGCACCCCCGTCCCCATCATCCCTCTGTGCTCCAGCAGAACCTGGCTGTGCGTCTTAGAAAGGCGTCAGATGGAGGCCACGCCACGCAGGCCCACTTTCCCCCAAGGAGAGGGGCGGGAGCGGGCAGAATCATGGTGCAGATGCGCTCGCATCAGCTTGGCTTCTCTGGGCTAGGTGGCCTCTCACCACTCACCTTCTTCATCATACTGAGCCTCAGTGTCCTCCTCTGTAAAATGGGGTGCAGACTCGAGGCAAGGAGTCCTGTGCAAGTGATGGAGTCAGGAAGTGATCCCCCAGGAGTCCAGCCACAGTGGGCGAGAAGCAGAACAGGGCAGGAGAGGGAGCTGGGCAAGGGTCCTGCTGGGGGCATCACAGCCCCAGCCCATGGGGCTCTGGAGGTGTCTCGGCGGAGGCAGAGGAGATGGACATCCACACCCGGCACCTGTCGCCATTGTCCTTGTCAGTCAAGGGCCCCTGCCAGGTGGATGAGAAAAGATGACCGGGTGGTCCAGCCCCCACGTCTGCTGGCTGGTGGCTCCAGTAGTCAGAGACCAGGTGCTGGGCTCCAGAAAGGAAAGCATGTCAAAGGGATCAGGGCCCAAAAAACAGTTAGAATGCATCTGATGGATCTGGGGAATTCCAACATTGTCCACCACGTGGGGACAGCAGCCCGCCGGCCAGGACCGTGGCAAGGCGGAGGAAGTTGCGGTGCCTCCAGCTGAGAGCCAGCACACAGGTTGTCCCGCATGAACGTCCTCCCCCGCTGGACACCCTGTTTATTCCAGTCTGACCTCACCTAGATCAGCAGGTTGGGCTTGGTGTGGGCCCTGGGCTTACCAGCAAGAACGATCTGTCAGTGGTCTGGCTGCTTTCCTGTGTGCCCACCTGTGCATTTCAGTGCCACTGATCATAAGATGTAAGCCAATAGGCCTTGAAGGAGACCTTCAGCTGCAGTTTGGGCTGTCATATGCAGGGGACTGGTGCCTGTGTCCCTTCCTCAGGAACCACAGCTTCCAGCTGCCCTCTGCTCTAGGCTGGGCCCCAGCGGGCAGGGGGCTGAGGTCCAGGACAACCCTAGTGCCCCTCTCCTGAGCCGTGCTCTGCTCGAAAACCCCTGAAAGACCTCAGGATCCCTCAGCTTGGCTGCGGTCTGGCTCAAGGATGGGCCAGCCTCCAGGTACTCCTGCTGGGAGGTGCATTTCTGGGTCTCGTTCTGTGTGGGAAGCGTGGCACGGGACTGTGGGGTCGCATCTGCCTCCTGCATAGCTACACCACGCCTGACCCGCGGGCTGTACAGTGTGTGTGCAGGGAAGGTCCTGGACGTAGGACTGGAATTCCTTGGCTCTGGCGCCAGCCTGGCCACACGTGTTCTGTGGTTGTGAGGTGAATGAGGACAAGGCCAGGAGACACAGGGACACTTCACAACCCTTGCCCGCTTCCTCACTTCTGAATCCAGCAGGCCAGATCAGATGGGCATGATGCCTTTGCCGTCCTGCCGCCAGTGACCCTGCCTCACTCTATCTCTGCCGTCTCTGGGGTTGGTTCAGACCCCTGTCTGGGATGGTGAGGTCCCATCCATTATGTTAAATTGGCCAAAACAAAAAACAAATGACAAGAGCGCTGACTAGAAGGCCCTCGTTGACGGCCTTGCCCAGCTCATCAGGCTGTGAATGGGGTGCTCGGGCGCCCATGGGGAAGAGCTGACCCCGTGGCCCCACTGCACAAGCCTCAATGGGAGGGGAGGGCACAGGGAAGGTGCACAGAAAACCTGATGACCGAAAGGACAAATGGGTCTATTCTACAGTACTCCCTCCTTCAGACATGAGCTAGCCAAAGTCTGAGACTGCCACCTGTCCTTCCAGCAAGAGCACTAACCTGGCACCTTCTGCCTGCCCTGCGCGGTCACACACAGGTGCATCATGACAGGTGTGATCACATCGTGGGCTGCTCAGCCTCGTGCCCTGGAGTTAGGAACAGGGTCCTCCCTACTCCAGCATATTCTCAGTAAATTTCTGTTGTTTTAAGCTACCAAGTTGTGAGCCTCAGAAATGCATATTGTGTACTGGCCAACCACCAAAGAAAAAGAAAAGAAATGCATGTGGATTTTCATAAGAATAAGGTGGGGAGGACATTTAATTGCTACCCAAAGCCCAGCCCAGAAATTCTGCCTTAGTAGCTTCAGGTGGGGTCCACCTCATTGCACGCAGGTAATTCCGATGCAGAGAGCTTGCTGTATGGAATAGAAGCATCCGGCACTAGGCTTGCTAAAGGTCATCCTATTTGTCCATGGGTTTGAGGCTCTTGGGGAGAGAACAATAGCCCCCCTCCACCTTTGTCTTACCGGCAGCCCACAATTATCTCAATTCTATGCACCGGTCACTTCTGGCCACCACCCAAGCCTCTGTAGCAGCCCAAAGCCACAAATACCTCAGCCACCTCTGAGATCCTTCTGAACTCCCGGGTCTTTTTGTTTCCCCTTTTGTCTGTGTATTTACAATGCCTGCTTGAGTCCTATCACACCTAACCAGTAGGTGCCTCTGTGCCCAAAACGGGAAATTAATTAAGTTTAAGACTTCAGGTTATGTAAAACAAATTAGGTCTCTGCTCCATCAAATTAAGTCTGCAAACCTCGACACTAAGTTTACCTAGGATGCGATATCTTTGGGTAAAATAACACATACCTTAAAAATGAAAACCATTTGTAGAGATTACATGAACTGATTCAACTTTAGGAACTAGGTCAAAAATAAAGCTTTTGCCCTATGCATAGAGAACTCCATGGCCGTTGAATTATTCATGCTAACGTGCACACTGTTTCAAACTAGACAATTGAACATTGGTTTGGAAGGTCATTAACACCCAGGAAAAATGCAAATGGTTTTTCCTTCTTTTTAATTGTCACAGCCCGGGAGTCACCCCCACATGGAAATGAAATGGAAGCAGGCTCCCTCCCATGGGGGCGGCCGGGGCTCCCTCTACCCACGGCGCTTCTTGGATGCAGACTAGAGAGCGCTCCCATGGGCGGCTGCCTCCCTGCGGAGACCCGGCTTGGTGGGTGAGGAAGCAAATTGAGGTGCTATTTAAAGCGATGTTCTAATGAGGGAGTAATAAGGAGTCTCTTTCTCGGAGAGGGTAGAATTGGGGGCAAAGCTCAATTAGCCTAGAAAACATCCCCTCAGCCTGACCACTGTCAAAGTGAACGGTCCCGGTGGAATGCGTGTCAGAGGGAATCTCATCCAAGCCCTTTACTGTGGAAGCCCCAGAGGGGCTGGATTTGCCCAGAGCCACTCAGCTCCATAATGACAGAGAGGGCTCGGGTCCCTTCCCGAGGAGGCGCAGACTTGAAGTGTTGTGCGCAATGACACTGAACGTCTGAAGGTCCAGCTAGAAAGGAACAGCGGGGTCTGCTCTGCATGCGGGGCAGAGGTGGGGTCCAAATGGCAGAGGTGGCGGCCACCCCCGCCAGGTGCAACCGGGAGGTCGTTGTTCCTCCACTGGGCGCCCACCAGGCACCAGGCAAAGTCGGGAAGACCCTTCCTCTCCTGGAATGGCAGAAACAAGCAAAAAGCACAGGTAGTGGGCAGAGAAAATGGGTGCGTTCAATGATGCCTGGGGGGTCGGGGAAGGCCTCAGACTTGCTAGCTCCAGTTTTGCTGGTCAGCAGCTCATCCTGTCTAGAATAGCAGTTATCAAATGTTAGTGTAGGTAAAAATTACCTAAAGGACTTATTAAAAATGCAGATTCCTGAGTCACAGCCTGAACTCAGGAGTGGAGCTTGGTATTCAATAGGTTTTAGGTGAGACCAAGATTCTGCTTTTTGACAACTCCCTAGACGAATCTTGCCACGTGGGAAACACCAGAGCAGGGAGAAGTCAGTCTGGCGTTCAGATGTGAACCATTGGCTTCTCGGCACAAACGTGTCTCTACAACAAGTAGTGACAGTAGTGGCAGGATGGGGAGGTCTCAGGATATTCACCCTGGACCCTTGCAGACCCACTATGGTGGACAGAATCATGTCCCCAAAGATGTCCAGGCTCTAGTCCCCCGAACCTGTGACTATGTCACCTGTCGTGGCAAAAGGGAGTTTGCAGATGTCACTAGGACAGGAAGATCATCCTGGAATATCCGGGTGGGCCCAAATAATCACAAGGGCCTTTATCAGAGGAGAGCAAGAGGGCTGGGAAAAGGGGCTGTATAGATGAATGCAGCGGTGGGAATGCTGGGCTCTGAGGACCAGGAGAGGCCACAAGCAGGGAGCGTGGCAGCCTCGAGAAACTGGTAAAGGAGGACATGGGCTCTCCCCTGGAGTGTCCGGAAGGACCAGCCCCGCCCACACCTCAACTTCAACCCAGTGAGCCCTGCGTGGGGCTTCCGACCTCCAGAACTGCGGGATGATAAATCTGTGTTGTATTTTACAGCAGCAACAGGAAACTCGCACACCTCCCAGGGAGTGCATCCGAGACAGGGGCTGTTCTGTCCAGCACACGTGCTGACCCCTCAGCTCCCGGCGCTGGGCTCTGGCTCGGAGGAGCTGCCCGGCTTCAAGGGGCAGCTCAGGGCATCTGTCTCAGAGCCACAGCGCCCTGGAATGGGTGAAATACTTCTTGGATCAGGAAGTAAAAGCCTGTTAGACAGCCGAAGACCACCCCCGGCATGGCTCTGCCAAGTCCAGATCTGTGTGGCTATTGTTGTTAAGAGAGGCAATGTGCCCAAGTGACCAAAAAAGTGGGGGCCAGCATAGGGTTCCCTGCATCCGAAGTCAACAGGACAGGAAACATAGCCTGTCAGATGTAGGGTCACTGCCAGCCTCTGTGGACAGGAGCAGAGAGCTGGCAGGCCCTGTGTGCTGACCCACAGATTTTTATTTGTTTTTTAATATTTGAATTTATTCCCACCATTTCTAAAAACAAGAAAGTTCACATGAGAATGTGGATTTCTGGCTTTCACTGGAAAATGAGAGAGTGTGGCAACACTGAACCCAGGTCCCCAAAAGGTGACAGCCCACAGGCTGAGGCTCACTGATGTCACCTGCTGGCCCAACGGGCACTGGGGGGACCCGATCCAGGAGCCCAAGGTGAAGCTGGCTCGATTGGCAGGAGGCTCAGGGTCAGCGGACCTGAGGGGCTCTGAACCCAGGGACATGAGGCGGCAGCAGCTGGTGATGGGGGGAACGTTAGATAACAGCCAATGACTATGAAGCACCTATGCGAGGACTCCAAGCATGTCGCACATGTTAAATACACCACCCCAAGCTTTCCTATGGGACGGCTAGTCCTAGTCACTTCCATTATAAGGGCGAAACTGAAGCAAGAAGGCCATTTGTCCCCGTGCAGTAGGCCGAGGATTCTGAGGCTCAGGAGGCAGGGCCTTGCTCACGCTGCTGATGCCTTAGGAGAGGCAGTTTAGTCAGTGTCCACTGTGCCTGAGGGTGAGCCCGGGAGGAGGCTGGCGACAGGAGGGCAGTGCGGCGAAAGGTTCTCAGCCTTGTCCTCTGAAAATGTCCCCAGGCTCCCGGTGAATCCCCCCAGACCCCAAGGACCTGGGTCAGCAAAGGCCCCCCCCCCCGCCTTTTTAGAAAGCCTTTAATTATATTCCATCAGTGGCTGTCCACCAGGAATAGTTATTTTTAGGAAAAGTTGGAACAGGAGCCTGGGTGGCCCTTGGGTGGAGGTTCTACCCAGACCCTCAAGCTCTGAGCTCTGGGACCCCCATCCTCCTCCCCCCCAGACACAGGGTGGGGTCATAGCCTGTGGGCATGTTAGGATGAGCCCTGGGTGGTCTGAACGACCTTGGGAGGGTGGGTGCCAGAGTAGGTGCCATGCTCTCCTCACTATTTATGTTCAGCATCACGCTGGAGGTCCTAGCCAGTGCAATAAGGAAAGAAAAAGAAATGAAAGGCATACATATTGTAAAGGAAGAAATAAAACTGTTTCTATTCACAAATAAAATTGTCTACATAGAAGATACAAAGTAAGCCATAAAAAAAAAAATACAATCTATAAGTACTATAGCATTTAGCAAGGTGGCAGGCTATATTGTAAGCATATAAAGCACAAATAAATTTCAATATGCTAGTTATGAACAATTTGGACGTTGAAAATTTGAAAAACATAGTAGCAACAGAAAACATGAAATATTTATGCATAAATCTAAACAAAATGAATGCAGGATCTCTACGCTGAAAGCTGCAACACATGGATGGAAGAAATCAAAGACCTGAATAAATGTGATCATGAGTTGAAATATTAAGACATTGTGTGTTGAATGTGTCCCCCAAAATTTCATGTTTTGGAGACTTGACCCCTACAGTCTTAAGAAGATGGGAAATACTATTATGGTAATTGAAAGGTGGGGCCTTTAAGATTATGATTAGATTGTGAGACTGTGCCTTTGTGAATGGGGTGATTCATTCATGTAGTAATGGGCGTGGTTCTGATGGCTTTACAAGGAGGCCAAGTGAGAAGGTCAGCTCTCTTGCTCAGCCCATTCTTGCCATGTGACACCCTACATCACTGTAGAGAGTCACCTCCAAGAACACGGCCCTCACCAGATGCTCCCCCTGGACCGTGGACTTCCCAGCCTCCAAAACTGTATGAAATAAATTTCATTTCCTTATAGGTTACCCAATTTCAGGTGTTCTGTTATAAGCAACAGAAAAGAACAAAACAGATGTCAATTCTCTGCAAACTGATCTGTAGACTCAATGCAATGCTAGTCAAGATCCCAGCAGACTATTTTAGACAAGCTGATTCTAAATACAGAGATTTACAAGAAGACAAATTAATTCTAAGATATGCAGAGATGTAAAGGAACTAGAACAGCCAAAACAATTTTGAGAAAGAGAAAGAAAGTTGGAAGACTCGTACTACCTAATACATCTTAGTGTACCTTACTATAAAAGCACGTGAATCAAGACAGTGCTGGATTGGTGCAGGGACAGAAACACAGAGCAACAGAACAGACTGGTAGGTCCTGAAGGAGACCTTATGTGGCCAGTTGATTTTTGGCAAATAAATGTGTCTAGAGAGAAGTGACCAGAATGATGAGGTGTAAGATCCTGCTCCATGAGCTGCTACTCAGAATCATCAGCCATGAGTTCTGCACCTGCCTGGCACCAGGCATCTAATGGTCCCTGTCACCTCCCAACAGCTTTCTGGGGTGTGGGGGACGTTGCATCCACACCAGACATCATCAGTGGAGCAGAGCGCTCAGGAGGGTCCTTGTCAGGATGGGACAAAGGAGAAAACAAGAGGGTGTAGACACCTGGGAAAGGTAGAGGTGAAAAGAAAGGTTCGGAAGGGAAGAGGCGAGGGGGGAGGGTGGGAGTAGAAGGCTAAACCCAGGTGCTGCCCACATCCCGTGCGCGAAGCAGCCCGGCCTCACAGCATGGCTCCCCAGTGTTGTCTCCATGGCTGCAGACTGCCCGTTCTCTGTCTCCCCCGGCTTCTCTGGCCCAATTTCAAGACCTTGTCCTCTCCTTCTTGCCCCCTTCTGGACATACTCCAAGCTGTCGGTGTCCCATCCATCCCAGTTTCTCTTCTATGGGATGCTCAGAGCATGGTTCAGCTTCCTGTTTAGATTTGGTCTGATCAGTAGGTACCACAGTGTTACCTCCCAAGGTCAGAACATTGGTTTCTGTGATATTCTTTGCTCTTCTCTGAATCCCACCATCTTCCTGCCCAGCTGGGCCTCCCTGCAGTCCCCGCAGTCACCTCTGTCCTTCTCGGCTAGGCCACGCTAGTCCCCAACTCTCCCATTGCACCGAAGCGCTTCGGGGTCATGCTAACCTCAGGCTGGCTTGGACCCAAGCAAGAGCTGCCTCAGACCCTCTGTAGACCGGCCCATCGTTTCCCAGTGCCAGCATGAAAGTGCAGAAATGGGTACGCGGAAGGAAAACCACGATGACCCAGCCTGGCCTCCCATGACTCCCTCATCACCAGTGACTGTTCCTCCATTCCGCTCTACACACCTGCTCCCACAGTCACAGCCTGGCCGTCCCCATCCCCAACAACCACACCACGTCCACAGTCTCAACTTCCATCCCGCTCTCTCTAACATGACCTCAGGCTCTGAGCTATGGCGCTGCCAACCCAGCCCCTCAGCTCCCTGGAGGACCCCAGGCCAGAGTTGTCCCATTCTAGGGTGAGGTTACTGGGCTGTCACCCACTCCTTCACTCTGGGGAGGACTTGGGAAACTAGCAGTCATTTGTGGTGTGTCTGGCCAGCTGTAAAGCCCAAGAAGTTCCAAGAAGTGCAGGTGCTGGGTCAAAGGTGGGCCTGAGGGCATGTGGGCAGAGCACCCCAGCACTCTCTCCACCAGTTTAGTCGTATATCCTTTAATGCTGCCATAAGCTCCTGAATCATTCCACAAGCCACTGAAGAGCTGTCACCGAGAGTCTAGGACCACCCACGCCGTAACACTCCCTGCTCGGCTGCACCTGCCACCGCAGCCTCCATGTGCTTTTGCGTCTCCTCCCATCAGAGCTTCTCCTTGAAGCTGCAGGTTCTCAGCTCTTCTCTCCTCCTTCCGTTTCCTCTTCAAGCTGCTCCAGTGAAGCACATGCTCCCTGCACCACAGACCTGGCTCTGCCAACATCTCCCCAGGCCTCACGCTCAATCCAGTGGTCACTTCTGTGCCCATCTCACTCCCCTTTTACATCAGATACAATTTTCCACCCTCCTGAAACACCGCCTTCTCTTGGCTCCTGAGATCCCACCACCCCTGGTCTCCACCCCACTGGGTCCTCCTGTCTCCAGCCTCTGCACTCAGGGTGCTGCTGTCTCCTCTCCCCTAGATGATCCCGTCTGGATCAAGCTGGCACTTTCCACCTTGATGTTGCCGTCCCCCCGACTGATGTCTCCGGGCTGACCTCTCCTCCCAACCCCAGACTTCCATCCAGTTGCTTCCTTGACATTGCCGCTTGGGAGAATAACATGCCCCTCAAGCGTGACATGCCCAAAGTGGAACACTTAATGTCTGCACCCAACCTCACGACCTCTCCTGCAGCCTTCCCCAGCGCCGTGATGGGCTGTGACCACGGATTGGCTCTGCCACAAGCCCTTTCCTTCAGCCCCACATCTAATCCATGCACGAGTTCTCTGGGTCTTCCTGCCCCTCATATTTGAAATACACCCTTCTCGCCCCACTGTCTCTCACGAGGACTCGCCAGCACCCCCTCCTTCCACTCCGGACCACCTGTTCTCAGCACAACAGATGCAGAGACCCTCGTCCCATCAGCAAATCAGACCACGTTCCTCCCTTGGCTGAGTCCTCCAGCTGCTTCCCATGGCCCAGGACCTCACACTCCGACTGCGGCCTGTACGGTCCCACTTGGCCTGGTCCCTGATCCCCATCTCCCCTGCCTTCCTCCAGCTGTCCCACTCACACCGCCCCAGTCCCTTTGGCTTTGGTGTTTTCCCACAACAGCTGGTCCCTCCTGAGCCCTGTGTAACTGCTGTCCCCTTGCCTAGAATGTGCCCCCCACCATCCCTCTCATCCTCTGGGCCAGCCCCAAACGTCCCTTCCTCGGGGAGGCCTTTCCTGACCATTCAACCTAGAAGGCCCAGCTCAGCGCTCTTGACCATACCACGTTGTCCTGCTTTCATTTATTCTAAGCTTTTCAGGGTATGAGCCTATTTTATCAACTTGTTTCCATGCTTGTGGTCCATCTCCCATAGAAGGGAAGCTCAGGAGGAGCAGGGTCTCTGATGTGCCCACCGATGTGTCCCTAGTGTTTCACAAAGTGTAGGGCCCCCAGCAGCTGCTCAGAAAGATCCGTCCAATGAACAGATGAATGGGTGAAGGGAAGCATCGCCTCCACTTTTCCTGGCCTCTGCACCTGGAAGCTTCCAGGTAGAGCCGGGTTCTGCACCTGTGTTGTCCGGCTCAGATGGTGTAACCCAGACCCCAGACTCTCCCACTCAGAGGCCAGGTCTGCACAGAACAATCGATAAGTTCCTGCAGGTGACAGGCCTTAAGGATGGAGAGAAATCTGACAGTCGGGAACAGGGGTGAGACCCTTCTAGGCAGAGGAACAGCATTAGTGATCGGGGTCTGGAACATGTGGGGTGTGTGAGGGAGGGGTGGGAGAAAGGCCTGCTGCCATGGGGGTCTTGGAGGGCGGGCTGGGGGCTAAGTGTTTACAGCTAGAGGAATGACTGCCCTGGGATCGACGATTCCCCGATGCTTGGAGGGGGGACCCAGACCCGCTCTGTGTCTCCTAAACACCCAGAGAGTGGGGTTCTGTATTTCAGTGGTGAGGGTCGTGATTCTCAGAGTTAACATTCAGTCTGGACCTCGGAGCCATGACAGCTCAGAGGGACGCATTTTCCCTCTAGATCTGTTCACTGAATTGTGACCCTTTGTTGGGGATGCTCGAGGGCCTGTCCTTGCAGACAGGGAGGCCACAGGTCACAGCCTAGGAGACGTGAGCCGGGTCATCAGGTGGGGCTGCAGGGTGCTCCTCAGAGGGGTGGGGGTGCCTGTGCTGGCCCTGCTCTGTCACCTCTGCCCTTTCTTCTTCCTGCCTGAGACTCAGGCATGATGGCTGGGCATTGGAGGGCTAGAAAGGGCCCGTGTCCGTGCTGCAGTCCTGGGGCCTTCCTTCTAATGCAAGAGGAACTCCCTGATCTACTGAGAGAGCCACTACCCAGATTTCTGTTGCCAGCAGGAGGACACGGTTCCTTACTGACAGATGACACAGAACACATGTGCATTTCTCTACAGCCACATGCTTTCATCGATTCACAAAAGATGGAACGCTATTTCAGGAGGGGATCAAGAAAGTTTTGAGCATCACAGCATGGAACGGTCCCCACCTCTCAGGGCTGCATGCTGACACCCTGAGGCTCAGAGTTCCTGCATCCCCTGGGACAGAGTTCTGTCTATTTCTCAGACACATGACCAAGCCTGAGGCTAGGTCTGGACCAGTTTCCTTGTTGGGAGCAGTGCAGGTGGTGCTCCAGGACCCTCCCGTCATCAGTCTGGCTTTCCTGCACCCCCCCTTTTCCCCCACCCTGCCCAGAGGCCCCAGCCTTCCCTGTCCTGCCCCCCGGGGGATCTGGGCTTCAACAAGAACTGGCTTTTCTGTAGCCGCCTACAGACTGACTGCAGGATGGAGCGTCTGATGTTTCTATTTCTCTCACCCTGGGAGCTGCGCGCTGGTCTCCCGCATGTGAGACGTGTCTTCCCCTGATGCAGGACAACCAGGAGCGGCTGGGTGTCGCAGCCCAGGGCGGAGAGAGCTGCAGAGAGGAAGGCTAGGTTGCTCTGAGGTGTTCCTGTCCCCACTTTCAGGGCAGCCACTGCCGAGGGCCCTTCCCAGCCTGGGGACTCTCTGCCCCCGTGGGAGAGGATGATGCCATTGGCAAGCCAAGGACAGAGCTGCTGGGTCTCTCCGAGTTCCGCAGGTTCACAGGCCCTTGGCAATCTCCTGTTCTTCAAGATCAACCTGATTACTTTAGTCAAGGCTCTGGGTTAAGCTATTAACTTTTCCTTTTGAAACTGACTGTGGGGGTGGGGGTGGGGTGGGGGCAGGAATTTGTCGGGCTCTCTGACCTTAGCTGGGATTCGCTTCTCAGTTCAGGAGGCCACAGGTCGGGGCCAGACGAGGAGAGTGCAGAGGTCGGGGCGCTGCAGGGCAGGGCCTCTGGGTGCACAGAGAGCAGCCTTGGGAGGGTCCCAGCAGTGAAGAGGCAGAGCATGTCGGCCCTAAATATGAATTCAAGCACCTTCTTGTTTGTTTTGAGCCGGCAAGGCCAGGTGCGGTTGCAGGACCAGCACGCCGGTGGATACGGGAGAATGCGTCGCCCCGTCTGGACCCTTCCAGGCTGAAGCAGGGCTGGGGGGGGTGGGGCCGGGCTTTTATTTTTCATCGCACCCCCACAAAGCAAATTGGGAGGAATTTCCAGGTTGTTTGTGGAAAACAAAATGAAACAAAACAAAATAAGACTGCCACCCACGCTCAAGGACCTAGTCTAGGTGAAAGGGCGTTTATGTTATTTTTTGGCAAGTGGCCTTTTTTGGGGAGTTTCTAGGGCAGGTCCCTCCCCACTCCCCGCCAAGCTCTTAGAGCCTCACAGCTGGTAGGGGGGGTGGGAACCCAGCGCCATCTGTCCCCCACAGTCAGTCTCCAGAATCAGGGGTGACGTGGGCCGGTGATGAGGGCCTGACGTGTCCCCATCACCAATGTCCCCAGTTTTGTAAATAAACCCCTGACATTCAAAAATAATCCAGAGCATCTCGCTGTCAGTACAAACCCGAGAAGAACTCAACCCTCTTAGGTGGGAAGAAGCACAGCAAATCCTGTCCCAGCTGAGCCCTGCCCGAAGCTCATACCCCGGCAGCTGGGAACGCGCGCTGGCTGGGAAGGACACCCCTGTGGCCGCGGTGGCCTCGGCTCCTTTTCCGCCGGCCGTGGGGCATCTGACAGCACTGGGGGCTTCCGTCTGCGGGCGGCCTTCCCGGGATGGCTCAGAATCTGAGGTCTGCAGTAGGCGTAGATGAATCCCTCCTGGTCAACGGAGGGCCATCTGGCTCGGATGGAACCGGGCTCCAGAGGCCCAGAGCTGGAGCCGGAGCTGTCCTGTGAGGAGCCCCGGGACCACGACGCCTGTGCTGGAAGCCACTGGCAAATGCTTCCGTCCCTTTCCACATTTACCTCCTTCCCCAAAGCCAGCCCCTCTCAGGGTCCTGCAGATAGGAAGGCCCCAGCGAGTGGTCACTAACCACAGCTCGCCATGGGGACGCCCCGTGGAGTGAGCTTGTTTCCACGGAGGGACAAGAGGCCACATTTTGAGCCTTTCTGATCTTGCGGGGAGCTGAGCCACCCTCCTCCCCAGCTCTGAAGGGCTCCAAGGAGCAGAGCGCTCTGCAGCCCCCGGTTTTTCCCTCTTCCCAAGCTGGGGCCTATGCCCAGCGCCCTCCACGCTGTCTTCCCGGCACACCCTTGGCTGGTGACAGCAGGTGCACTGGTTTGCAGAGGAGTTCTGCCACCGATGCAGGGCCCGACACCAGGGCTGTCAGACCCTGGCGGCTCCCGTCACCTGGGGAACTAGTTAAAGTGAAGGTTTCTGGTCTCACCCCCAGACAGCTGGGCTCTGTCGGTCTGAGGTGGCCTGGAAGCCTGCATTTGCACACCCTTCCTTAGATCTGATCTGAGCTCAAATAATGCATTTTCCACGTCACCTCAGCTAGATGCGGTGCCCAGGGATCCTGTCAAACACTAGTCCAGGTGGCGCTGTGAAGGCATTTTGTGGGCATGGTCACCATCTGGTCAGTTGACCATATGTAAAGGAGGTCACCTTCCATGATGAGCGTGGCCTCAACCAATCAGCTGAGCCTTAAGAGGAAAGACTGAGGTTTCCCAAGAACGTGGGACTCTGCCTCTAGACCACGGCACAGAAGTCCTGCCCAGGATCCAGGCTGCATCCTGCTCCGCATGTGTGGGACTTGCCAGCCTCCACACCACATGCACCACGGCCCCTCTCACCTCCCTGCTTTCCCCCATCCCTGGAGTCCTGTCCCCTGCCTCCCCCTGCCCTGTCCCCTCCATCTTCCCAGCCCTGCCCTGGGTCCAGGCATGTGGTGGAAGTCTCTGCCATCCCAGTGTACCTGTGCCCCCCCTCACAGTCTGGCCCGTCCCAGGCCCTCAGCCCCACCCCTCCCTCTACCCTCCCCAGCCCCCATCCTCCCATCTGTACAGGAACCTGCTGGCCTTGCTGGTCTTGGAGCACACGCCCTGACCCTGTGCCCCTCAGCCCTCTATTTCTCCCTTCCCCCCATGCGAGGATTCTGGGGCGGGGGCTGCCCTCTCCCCTACCTTCCCCGGCTCTCTCTCCAGCACTGAGGACCCTTCCGTGTCTTCACCTGACTCCTCCAGCCCTCCCCTGTCCTCCTCCCTTTCTGCTCTGTCCTTCCTGGCTCCCTGTCTCTTCCCCCTCACGCCTCCAAATCCCACTGGGCCTGGGAAGGGAACCAGGCCCTGCAGCAGAAGACCCAGCACTGACTGTGGGGCCCAGTCTTGTTCCCATGCACACATGTTTGCAACATGTAAAGACACCCTTCACCATCCTGACATGAAGCTCACGAGTAATGTGACCACCTGAACACATGATTCCTTTGAAAAATCAATATACTGCATTAACTATAATAGAAGGATAAACAAGTGATTTGTAATAAAAGAACACGTATTTCCATGTGTAAATGCTCAGGCAAGTCCATACCAGATAATATCACCAGGGAAAGGGACAGGTGACACAGGGGCTTTCCTGGCCTCTCAGTCCCCCAAGTGGTCCTGTTGGTGGGGATGGGGGTGTCCCAGAATGCTAAGTAGCTCTTGGTGAATTTCTTTTTTTTTTTTTTTTTTTTTGTCTTTTTCCGTGTCCGGCAACGGATCGCAACCCTCAGTGTTGCCCCCGTACCGGACCGGGGACCGGCGACGGGATCGCAAGCCTCGGCGTTGCCCCCGCGCCTCGCTCAGCCAGTGAGCGGGAGCCGGTCTGTATGTGGGATCCGACCCCTCGGGCGGCAGCGCCGCCGCGCCTCCTAAGCGGCGCACTATCCAGTGCGCCACTGGGCCGGCCCTCTTGGTGAATTTCTTTTTTTTTTTTTTTGTCTTTTTCCGTGTCCGGCAACGGATCGCAACCCTCAGTGTTGCCCCCGTACCGGACCGGGGACCGGCGACGGGATCGCAAGCCTCGGCGTTGCCCCCGCGCCTCGCTCAGCCAGTGAGCGGGAGCCGGTCTGTATGTGGGATCCGACCCCTCGGGCGGCAGCGCCGCCGCGCCTCCTAAGCGGCGCACTATCCAGTGCGCCACTGGGCCGGCCCTCTTGGTGAATTTCTAAAGAAAACACAGAACAATAACTCCATGATCCACCCTGTGCTTGCATTTGTGGAAAAGACCCTCACTATCAAAGTCATGCAAACTGTGCTTTGTGATCATGTGACATCATCACAGACAGCCACTATGTGCAGTGTCCGGGGGGCATTCTTCCAGATGCAGGCAGGCCTTACTGCATAGTCTTTCCCATGCATTTCCAGGAAGCGGCCCCCACCTACTAAATGCCGGAAGCATGCCCCCCTAACTGTGACAATAAGAAGGTCCTCTTCGCAGGCAGGGTCACGTATCTGACTTGGGTTCAACCCCATAGCCAGGGCTCAGTCTGTGTCCCACCATTTCCTCGCCCAGCAACCCCAACAAGTCATGTGACTTACTGCTCCTCAGCCTCCTTAGCAGAAACGCGGACTTGAGAATGATGCACGTCTCACAGGTGTGGCAGGGAGTGAACAGCAGTTAGCGCAACCTGGACAGGGTCTGGGGCTGCCTGGCTGTGACGCCTGGTGTAACATCAGCAGGTGTTAGAAGCCGTTATCACTGTCACTGCCACTCGCGCTGTCATGATTTCACCTCCACCTGCACAGCCGCGAGGCCTCTGTGCACCCTCCAGCCTCCCTCTAGCTCCTTGGGCTGCATCCCTGGGGTGTCCCATGTGCACCCCATGTTCCTCCACCCTGTCACCCTGGACACCTCCCTGGGTCCTGTGTCTCTGTGCTGTGTCCCCTCCTTTCCCACTCAGTGTCCTGCAAGCCGTCCTTTCTGCATGCTGGAAGTGCTCTCCGTCTGCACTGTCCAGAACCATCGTCACCGGCCACATGTGGCTACTGAACACAAAATGTGGCTAGTGAGACTGAGGGACTGACTTTATCATTGTATTAAGTTTAATTAATTAAAATGTACCAGTCCCGTGGAGCTAGTGGCTATGGTATCAGTCAGTGCAGTTCTACAACTGACCTTTCCTCTGTGCTAATCACTTCTCTGCCACTGGAAAACCGTGGCTTTCTCTGCCTTTAGGAGAAACGTCAGTACAAATAGTAACCTTGATACAACACTCACCGTACATCAGTCATTGTTGTATGTGCGACTGTGTACAGCCCATCTACCTTCCCAACGCCTCTGCGAGGTAAGTGCTATCATCACCCTCAATGCACAAATGAGGAAACTGAGGGTAGAGAGGGCCAGGACTGTGCTGGGAAGACCAGGGTCCCTGGAGGGACTCACAAGACTGGTGGAACCCAGACACCGCCTACCCCGCTGCATCCTAACCCCCAGTCCCCGTGAATGTGACCTTATGTGGAAACAGGCTCCTGACAGATGCAATCAAGGCAAGAAAAGGTCTTTGGGGTGGCCCCAATCCAATACCCCTGGTGACCTCACAAGAAGACACAGACACACAGGGGCAACACCGAGTGACCACAGAGGCAGAGGTTGGGGCGATGCTGCCACATGCTCGGGAATGCCAGGGACTGAGCATCCACCAGAAGCTGTAGAGACAGGGAAGGATCATCCCCCAGAGCCCCCAGGAGGAGCAGCATCCTGCTGGCACCCTGACTCTGGACTTCTGGCCTCCGCGCTGTGTTTCTGTAGCTTTAAGCCTCCCAGGTCGTGGAACTTTGTTACGGCAGCCACAGGAAACGAACATGCTCCCTGATGACACTTGCCCCACGCACGCCCCACCTCGAAAAGAGAGCAAACCCCCTAATCTGAGTGCTTGCGGTCACTGCACGCCCTGCTCCTGCCTGAGGCCTCTTCTCCCTGCAAGTGCTGTTCCCTGAGCTTTTGATATTTTTCTTCAGACTCAGAAAGAGCTCACACTCGCTCTAGACCATCACTGTCCGCTGGAGATAACATGCCAGCACTCATGCAGTTTTGAGTTTTCTAGTAGGCACACGAAGAAAACTATAAAGAGGTGAAGTTAATTTTAGTAATATATTTAGTTAACCAGATATATCCAACATACTATTATTTCAACAAGTAATTAATATAAAACTTACCAAGATATTTTACATTCTGGTGTTTTGTTTGTTTGTTTGTTGTACTAAGTCTTCAAAGTCCAGCATACATTTTACGCTTATAACACACCTCAACTTGGGTGCTAGATTTGTGCTGGGAATACTTGGCATGCATTCGGGGTCTATAAATTTGCAGTTGAAAGGTGGATCCACGTGCCCAAGTTGAATGAGCTTCCCAGGAGCTGAGTTGAAAACCAGTTTTTAAATTTACACTTAAGTTCATTAAGATTAAAAGTTCAACTCTTCGGTCACATGTTCTGTGACATGTGTGGCAGGGGTCTGTGTCATCCTAGACCCACCTCAAGCGTCACTGGCCTCAGCCACTGCCCGACACCCTCCTTCCCAGCACAGGGGTCTAAGTCACAGCTCCGCATGGCTGTGTTTGGGCTCCGACCTTGCAGAGCTGCATGGTGGGGTTTATAAATCCCCCTCCCACCAGGCGGGAGGCCCTGAGGGCAGGGACCGTGTGCCAGAAGCAGTGACCCCGCTGTGGGGGAGCGGGGCAGACCACCGCACTGCAGGGCCCTGGGCTGGCTCGAATGGTGAGGAGCTCCTCAGGAGCAGCAGGGACGGGATGATATTCCAGGTACAGGGAAGGCTGTTTTCAAAAGTCTGGAAGCTGATATTACCTCGCACCCGTGAGGATGGCTCCTATCAAAGAAAAGGAAATAAGTGTTAGCCAGGACATGGAGAAACTGGGCCCCTGTGCACTGCTGGTAGGAGAGTGAGATGGCATAGCAGCCACCGTGGAAAGCAGTGTGGTGGCTCCACGGGACGTGCACGTGGGGTTACCGTCCGCTCAGGTGGTCCCACCTCTGGGCCTACAGCTGGAAGCAAAAACGGGGTCTCAGAGAGGAATTTTCACTCCCGTGTTCACAGCAGCATCACTCACAGTAACCAAGAGGTGGAAGCATCCAAGCGTCCACGGAAGGAGGGATGGACAGACAAGCTGGTCCATCCACGCAATGGAATAGTACTCAGACTTAAAAAGGAATGAAGTACTGACACATGCTACAACACGGGTGAACCTTGAGGACATTATGTTAAGTGAAGGACATTATGCTAAGCCAGTCATAAAAGGACAAATACTGTGTGATTCCACTTATATGAGGTCCCTAGAGTCATCGGATTCATGCAGAGAGAAAGTAGAACGGTGGGTGCCAGACAGTGAGGGGAGAGGGGTGGGGAATTGGTGTTTAATGGGGACAGAGCTTCAGTTTGGGGAGATGAAAAGGTTCTGGAGATGATGGTGGTGACGGCCACACAACGATGTGAATGTGCTTAATGCCACTGAACTGTGCACTTAGAAATGGTTAAAAAGGTCAATTTCATGCTATATGTATTTTACCACAATTTATTTTTAGAAAATTAACCTTATTTCAATAACATACAAAATGTTATTGAGGTCAAGTACACACACAATAATTATCACTACTTAATGTTTTCCCTAGAGGCATTATTAAAGAAAACGTGTACTTCTTAACATTTTTAAAGGAATTACCATTTTCAAAGCAATGTTCACCATCCGGATCTCAAATTTGCCAAGAGACAAAATCTCTTTTCAATCTTAAATTTTACAATTTTCAATGCAGTAGAAGTCCTGGTAGAATCTGGATTCTCATGAGTGATACTAAAAAAAAAAAAAGTCCGGAAGCTGGAAAGTGCCTGTGTGCTCAGGAATCCCAAACAGTCTGCAGGTGCAGTCTGCGGCTGCAGCTGAGGACAGGTGCCAGGTGCGCCACTGGAGAGGTGGGAGGAAGCCCTGGCCGGTGGTGAAGCTACCCTAGGACTTGATGCCAGGCAAGGGCACGATCAGAGCTGTGTGTCAGGAGGGCCATATCATCTCATGGGGAGGACAGGTAACAGAGGACTGGGCCCAGCAGGCGCCTGGCAAGTGGGCTCAGGCTCCATGGCCAGCACTAGATTTCCAGTTCCTTCACCACCAGGAGACCTTGGGCACCTGTTGGCTTTCTGTTCCCCAAAGAGACCCTCTGTGAAGTGGAGATCATGGGATACATCCACAACCTGTCTACAAGGCCAAAGTTCAAACTCTTTCTTTTTTTTTTTTTTTTTGCAGTCGGCGGGCATAGGGATCAGAACCCATGACCTTGGTGTTGTAAGGCTGCGCTCTAACCAACTGAGCTAACCGGCCATCAGTCCAAAAGCTT
Source organism: Galeopterus variegatus (assembly GCF_000696425.1). Lineage (NCBI taxonomy): Eukaryota > Metazoa > Chordata > Mammalia > Dermoptera > Cynocephalidae > Galeopterus > Galeopterus variegatus. Next base: position 336,613 of record NW_007726403.1, on the reverse strand, counting down.
TCAAAATGCAGTTATCTTCCTATCTCATTTGATGGCAAAACTTGATCTGAACAGGCCTCTTGTGGATGTTACTCTGCTAACGTGACTTTTCCTAAGTTTTAACTAGAGAAATACTCATGTTTGATTACAGGGCACTGCTCACGCCCCACTGGGATAGGTGAGACACAACAGGTACACTACCTTCCCCAAAATCAAAGGGACTCTGAAGTGCACCTGATGACAAGGGCTTCGGATGAGGGGCTGAGGACCTCTAGCTTCCACCATATACAATGATAGTAAAAGTTATTCATTCATTTGCGAAATATTCTTGTCATTCGGCACTTCTCAAAATGCAGACCTTGGGGGGTCCCCAAGACGCTGTCAGAGGGCCCACCTACCCGCTATTTTTGCAGTTCTGCTGAGTCATGATGCACCTTTCTCCTTGTGTAGACATCGGCACTGACGTGTGGATGGAACAGTGAGGATAAGTCAGCGCAGTCCAGGTAACTGGCCCCCACTGCACACGTGAACATCGGACTCTTCATGGCAGCATGGTCCCCATTTTCCTTAAATGGCAGTTCTATGTAAGAATGTTCTTGAAGAAGCAATACAAAGTATTAGTTTTATTAAATCTCAGCTCTCAAGCACATGTGTTTTTAATATTCCGGATGAAGAACTGGGGAGTTGGCACACAGAAGCACTGGTGTGACAGCACCGTCAGCCCAGCCAGCTGTGTTCTGCAGGGAGTCCCATTTTACATGGAACAGCATCCAGCAGGCAACCGTAGTTATTGAGACTTGGATATCTGGCAGACATTTTCTCAAAAATAAATGAAGCGAGCCTGTCTTGTCGAGGCAATAGCATTTGTTGACAGTGATAAAATTTGAATTTTCCAAGGGAAAAATAGAATTTTTGAAAACTTGTATCCAAAACTGTGAGCCAGACCATTTCCCAATATTTAAGTTTTCTGGTGAGATCAGTGGTGATATTAACAAATGTGATTTTGTGACATTGTTTCATGCAACGTGTCAATATTTAAAAGAACTGCATAACTCGCTGAACCAATATTTTCCAATGACTAATTCATGACATCACAAAATCTTGCCTGAGTAAAAGAGTCATTCAAAGTGCAAGAGAAATCAAGGGATCTTAATGAAATAAAGTATGCAATGCTCACTGACATGGCTTCAGTCATGAAATTCACCATGAATTTTGGTGTAACATCAAGAAAGAATGTCCACAATTACTTGACAAGGCTAAGAAAATACTCCTCCCTTTTCCAACTATGTGTCTCTGAGAGGCTGGATTCTCTTCATGTACTTGAGCCAAAATAATGGATTGCACAAGCAGAAATGAGAATTCAGCTACCCTTTCTTAAGCTGGATGTTAAAGAGGCATGTGAAAATGTAAAACACCACTCTTCAGACTAATTATTTTTGTTTTGGGAAATACAGTAATTGTCCATTAAGAAACGTTAAGTAAACATGAAGTGGGTTTTTATTGTCGTTGTAAATAAATCAATCAGTAAATATATTTAAAACATTTCTGCTTCATTTCTAATACAGTAAATATCAATAGACAGATTCCAAACAGACAAAAGCTCTCGGGGCCCTCAATAATTTTTAGGATTGTAAAGCGGTCCTGAGACTAGAAAGTTCAAGAGCTCTGGTCTGATGCTTCTGCATGTGAGCCTCTCATCCAGGACTGGGGCTAAAGCCACCAAGAAGACAAAGCACAGCCCTCCTGAGGCTCGTGTTCTAATAGTGAGACAGACGGTGTTCGTAACTGCATGCAGTGCTATAAAGAATCCAACTGATGGGAGCTGTTTTGGATAGCATGGTCTTTCTGGGGGCAGCCTGTGTTCAAAGATCTGGGAAAAGAATATTCCAGATAGAGGAAAGAGCCAGGACAGGAGGAAAAGCGATCCCCTGAGGTGCGAATGGCTTGGCAGTGGAGGGCTGGCAAGATTAGGGTCACGATGTCAGGTGCAAGAGGCAGGGGGCCATTGCCGGGGGCCCTGAGGTTGTGAGGATACATGTGTAAGTCTCGTCTCACTGTGCGTGGACATCGCTGGTTGTGACCAAGGATGTGACATGGTCTGAATTCCTCCTTAAAAGCTTGCTCTGTTGCATGGAGAGAGGTAGACTGCAGGGGACACTAGTGAGGTGGAGAACTGGCGAGGAGGGTCTGCAGTCCTCCAGGCAGGAGAAGGGATGGCGTGGACACGGCGGGGATGAGGAGGTGGGTAGTTGTGGGATATGCGAAGGTCCATCAGCAGGCCTGGCTGACAGGGCCACGGGGCGTGGCACTGAGGGAAAAGGAGGAATCACAGACATCTCTTGGGGGTTTGGCCAGAGCAGCTGGGTGAATGGAAAACACTAGGAAGGAGCAAATAGGGGGCCAGGGGCACAGCACGAATGTTCTGACCTGGACATTCCACTTCCAGGTGGAGGCGTCTGAGCGGCAGCTGGACACCCAGGCTCACTTCAGAGTTGATAGTCAGCAGCACAGTGGTGGGAGCTAAAGCCCCTTCCGGCTGGTGGGAAGGGGGCTGGGGAGCAGGAGGGGTGGGGGTGAGGAGGCGAGTTAAGTGCAAAGGCAACACCAGATTCCTGTTTTTAACTTGCTCTCGGCTGCCATACCTTCGGGAAGTCCCCAAACACAAGAGCTACTTTGGTGGCTGGGAAAGAGGGTGGGGGTGGTTCAGTCCTCCTGAAAGAATTTATTGTCTGGAACCTGGGGGGCCGAGGGAGGACACAGCACAGGAGGGGCCCGCCAACCTCTTCCCAACAAGGTGGGAGGAAAGCGAGAGGCTGAGGCCGGCTGCAACTGGAGCCCAGAAGTGCCCTGGAGAGAAGCGGACTGTCCTTCTAACGGGTGCAAGGGAGTTAGGCCTCCTGGGGTTCCTCCTCACCTGAGATGCACGTCCGTTTTCCCCTCTAGGTCCCAGGAGATCCTGCCATCTTCTGCTCTTCCTTCCACTTTTAGACCATTTCCTCACTTAGACTTTTCCCTGTCTTCACTGGACACATGCCCTCTCCCCAAAATTCGGTTTTTTAAAATGTCCGGATCCCTTGCTACAGTGATCCCCACCCTGAGTCACTGAGGATGAGAGGGGTCACAAGCCTTAATCCTCCCTAACCTCTGACCTCTCTCCTTCCCTACCCCCCCCCCAGCAACCCCACCGACCTCTCCTGTCTCCGAGGTCCCCCAGAAAATCAGCGCAAAATTTGAGGCGCGGGTAGTGGGAATACTTAGGAGGCAGCGGTCAGGTAAGAAGAAATGTCTTTCAGGTGCGCGCTGCTCGGCTGCAGTGGAGACGGGCCTGGCAGGGAAGGGGGAGGCCGGACCCGCGCCGGTCGGCCTTTGCCGATCGATTTCTCTCTGAAGACGGGGCTCAGAGCATCTGCCACGGGTGAGGTGGAGAGGCCGGGCCTGCTGCGCCCGGGGCGCACGTGGGTGCCCGCTCCTCCCCTGCCCTCCCCAGCACGGGGAGCATCAGGGAGGCCGCCAAAGACTTGAATTTTAAAAGGTGGGAGCTGGTGGTGGGGGACATTTGAACGACACAGCTACGTAGGGAAGCAAGTGCAGCCAGCCCCGGGAGGCCGTGGAGACCCGCGCCGGAGGTCACTGGATTAGGTCTCGGGCTGTGATCACCTCCAGGGCGGCGCGGGAAGGGGGGCGGGGGGGCGGAACCCCAAGAACGCGCGAGGGGAGGGCGCGGAGACGGCTGGGAGCCCCGTGTCACTCTCGCTTGGGATGGGAACGCCTTCGGACATTTCGCTGGCCTGGGGCGGGGAAAATGCTGCTTCGAACCGTGCCACCTGGCAGAACCCACCCTTCGCTGAGTCCGGACAACCGGCTTTGAAGTTGCTGCCTTGGCTCGGCCCCCTCGTCCCCCCGCCCCGCCCAGCGCAGCGCGGATCTGCAGCGTCCGGCCGTGCCCCCTGCTTTGTCGCTAAGCACTTACTGCAGCGGCTCATTGGACCACGTCGGTGGGGCGATCGCAGCCCTCTGATCTGTGAGCTGCAAAGAGCTCAGCGGTTCATTCACAAATCCGCGCCCCAGGCCGTCCCTTGATACGCCTGAGCCGAGTTCTGGGACCCGACGCGCCCGGGGTGCTGGGCACCGGAGAGGGGCCCCCGCTCCCGCCCGGCTCTTCGCTCCTGGGCGGGCGCCCCAGCCCCGCCAGGCACGGGATGTGGGGGTGGGAGAGCAGGCTTTCGCCTGGGAGGGAAAGTTCGCGAGCCAAGTAGTCAGCCTGCTGGGTCCTGGCTCTGACTCGCAGGTCCTCGCTGTTGAACTACGAGTCCCTACCGGACAGAAGCGCGCCCAGGGCCCAGCCCAGGGTCCTGCTCCTGCCAGTGTAGAGATCGACCCCCACCCCCGCCCAGCCACAGACCCCCTCCCTCCGTGCATCGGGGGGCACAGAGCAAGTCACTAGGAATCACCCCCCAAATCGTGCTCACTCAGGGGTTCGCTGCTTACTCAGATGGCGCGGGAGGGGGGCCGGAAGACAGGGACCCGGCTTTCTCGACCCTCGGAGGAAACCTGCTCCGGGGCCTCCTGGGGGTCCAGCGCTGGAAGCTCCAGCGAGGGGTTACCACACCCAACCCGATGCAGCGGCGAGGCGGGAAGGGGAGTTCAGAGGGGGCAGAGGGACGCGCCCCAGCAGAGGCTGCCTAATTCTGGAAGAAAGGGACTGGGTCCCCCCCGAGTGAGCCAAGGCCCGCGCCCGCGCACACCTCCAGCCACCGCTGCCGGGCGTGCGCACTCGGCCAGGCGAGCGCTCCGGGGAAAGTGCAGCGTGCGGCTTCCCCGCCACCGCCCCGGACTCCGAGGCAGCTGCCCCGCGTCCAGCTCCCCACCGGCCGGAGAAGCCCTGAGTCCGGGCGAGCCGCCACCGGGTCGCCGCTAGGTGCTGCGGCCAGCACGGGGCCCTCCCCTCCCGCTCCGCAGAGCCGACCCGACTGCGGTGGGCGGAGGGGTGCCCGGGAACGCGCCTGCCCCCGCCCCAGGACCGCAGGTGGCCTGGACACTGCTCCTGGCGCCCCTGCCGAACCCCCGCCCGCGAGCCTGCGAGTGCGAAGCGCCCTGTTTCCCGGGGACGGAGCTTTCCTTTGCCCAGACCCGCATCGCCGCTTTCTTTTCGCTCGGTTTTGTGTTTTCCAGGAGTTGTTTCCACTGTGGAAAGATTCTCGCCAGGGCAGAAGGGCTCCAAGCCTGCACGCAGCCCAGCTCCGGACCCTAGCGGACGCTCGCCTCTTTAGGAATCTCGGTTAGAGATCCGTCCTGGCCGCCCACTGCGGAGAATGGCCCCAGAGAGAGATTCCCAACCGAACGAGCCTCGGTTCCACGTTCTGTTTTCAACCCTGAGCTTTCAGGGCTGCTTTGCACTGAATGCAGCTGAACTTGTCTCTGCAAACACGACAGAAACCCTTAAGTGTCGCCCAATGTGTGTCGTCTGTTTGGGGAACCCGCGCTTTGCCCTGGGAGCGCGCCTGCCGCGCCTCGGTGGCGCTCAGAGTGCCCCCTCCCCCAGGCGCGGCCCCCAACATCTGGAACGCAGAGGCTGCGCGGCCGCCGCAGTTCGTCCTGGCAGTGTGAACTGAGAACTAAAACCAGGCAGTTAATTAGAAGAGCTCGCATTTCTCGCTCCCGATAGATGGGCAAGTGTAAATCCCCAGGAATTTAAGGGCATTAGCTACATACGTGGGAAATCCTCGCGCATATCCCATTTCTTTCTCCTGGCCTCTGTTAATACTCTAAACGGTGCAGAGGTCCTGAACTTTGCGTCAGCACAGAGGCTGTTGTGTCTTAGGGGATTAACTGATGTCAGACACACAAACCCTGAAATTCCTTAACATTAAATACAACACGACTGGCATAGTTTTTAGAGAGATTGGGGAAAGGGAAGAGGCATTTTTTTGGAGAAGAGAGAGCATTTCTATAGTGTGTTTTAGCTTTAAAATATTGCTTTGCCTGGCTTTTCTTTAAATGGAGTCAGAAGTGCTGGGATTCAAGGAAAAGGAAGGATGCACTGCCTGAGGTACCGACACTGGGTGCCCATCCCTAACAGGACTGGGACAGGACGGCTGCTCAGGGCAGGGTAGTTTGGGCCTTGGTAAACATTATGGGTGTGACACCACTGCCCGTCTGAGTGTGAGTCCACGAAGGTCATTACTGAGCCTTTGTGCTTGTAAAAGGTCACCTCGCTTCACACGAGTGTGTTTCAATACTTAACGCAGAAAATGACCGTGTACGGGGATCCCCTCCCCATACTACACATATAAATATGTGTGTCCATTATAGTCACGCTAAAGAAATGGCCAACTTTGTTAAACTCAAAGGAATTGTTCAATTATGGAATCAAGTCTAGGAAATGTGTGGATTTAATTCACATTTTTGTCACCCTTTTGTATAAAACTATATATCTTTATATATTTCTATTTGATAAAGATAAAAATCAACTCCATTGCTTTAACTTAAAAGTACATTTTAAAAAAAATCTATCTCCCCAACAAAACCAATATATAACTCTATATGGGCTCCCCCCAGTTAAGCTATGCGGTTGTTGGTATTTGGGGGTGGGGGGGTTGTTTAGATATTTTCTTCCTTACATTCAGCCTAGACTAATGAGTGATCATGTCACTAGCTGTAGGTAACTTGGCTGGGCTGGATCTGGGTGGTTTGAGTTAGATCTGTACTTGCCTAAAATTCTGGAACTCTCTAGCCACCCTAATCATACTTCAGAAAATGGTGGAAAGTTAGCATATGTGAGTTTATGCTACACGAGCCTCTCTGCAATTACCCGTAGCCTTTAGGGGAGAAAGGAGAAGAAAAGAGTGCTCTGCTCTGTGAGGTGAAGTGTGTATTTCCAGAGTTCCTGTTGAACATCTTGTTTTCTCTGCAAAGGTTGATAGGAAGACAGTGGCTAGACACCAGCGTCTCTTCCATCTGTAAATGATTCTAAGATGGAGAGGGTGGCTAATGTTTTTCAGAGCTCATTATCCTCGAATGTGTTTTTTCCTTCTCGTTTTGGTGTGCTTAGCCAGCTGGAGCCATAGATGCCACCCTTCGAAGTCCTTTATCAAACTAATTTTACTTATTCGAATCTAGATTATTTGGAATGTGCCACTTTCTTCGGAATGGCTGCAGTACGAGAGGGCATATTCATTAGCGTGGAGGCCTTAGGTCACCAACAGGTCTGCGCTCCCGATCATGACCCTCACGGTTGCTCTGGAAAGATGCCAGCCAACCAGACCCCAACGCCACACCCGAGAGCCTGCAACTGTTTAGTGAAGACGCTGTCGCCCACGTACAGTGGGAGTGAGCCCAACTTGCACAGGGGTTCAAATTCACCGGCACCAGGAACAGCAGTAAAACAGGGTGAGAGAGCGGGAAGGGGACAGCAGAGGCAAGGTCATCCCAAGCAAGAGTCGTCCGGCCCTGGAGAAACGCCCAGGGAGGGAGGGCGGTGGGGCCACGGAGGACTCAGTTTGGCTGTGGGGTTTCCACAAGTAAAGCGGCCCTTCGGATTGTCCTTCAGAAGCTCTGTTTCCATAAGAAGCCACGCTGGGGACGGTTTCTGCATCTTTGGTCTGCAGCTCTGGCTATCTGCCCACTTACCCCCGTCTTCCCACCTCTCTCAGGCAGGTACTGGGGGGCTAAGCGCCAAGAGCAGGTCCTCTCCCCGTGGCTGGAGCAGCAAGGCGGTCCCCAGTGGGTACCTCACCCACTCTGCTCCCCAGCCCCCAGGGGGCTTTAGCTGAGCACAGGCACTTGCGCCGCGATGCCCGGCCACCCTCCCCGGGGTTCCCATCCGCCGGCGACGACCCACCCACCCAGCTCCGGACGCTGCGCCCCCGGCGGAACTGGGGCAGGGCGAGGCCAAGGGCCTGGCCCGTGAGGCTGTGTGAGCCCCCGGCCCCCACGACGCTTCCAGGCCCGACTGTTGAGTTTAACCCCTTCCTTCCTGGGGTTATTTAGACACGGTCCCTGACCGCAGCCCCCAGCCTCCCCGAGCCCAGCCCCCGAGTTCGCCCCCTCGGGCCGTGGGCCCGTCTTCTTTCGCTCGGAGGTGAGCACAGACACGCGACCTCGGTGCGCACTGCCCCCTGCTCCCCGCGCTCTTTCATTTCGGCCTTTGTCTGCAGGCCAGGGTCGGGGCGGCAGCGCCAGGAGCCGGGGGCGGCAGCGCCAGAAGCCGAGGGAGGCTCTCTGCCAGGCGGGAGGCTCCCAAATCCCGGTCGTGGGGGCTCGGCTCCTGTCCAGGGCCGCGGGGCCGGCCCGGCCAGATTTTGCTGGGGTGGAGATTTTGCTTCCCCGAAGTGCGTGGCGTCTCTGCCCGCCGAGTGGCGAGATCCCCGCGAGCGAACGGCGCTCCCACTGCCTTCGTTATCTCCGAGCGTGCCCACGTCAGTCTGGAGAAGGGAGGGCGTGAGGGGACGGCAGAGCGGCCAGGAAAGTCCCTCTGCTGCGGCCTCGATGGAGCAAGCGCGGGAGGCTTCACGGGCACCGGGCACCGGCGTCTCCGGGAGCGCGGCGCCGATTCGGTGCGCAGTCCCCGGCGCCTGGAAGCCTGCGCCCCTCTCTACGCTGTCCGAGGCCCCTCCTCGGGCAACCAGCCTCGGAAATACGGAGGGTGGTTCTCTGGAAGCGGGTGGTTCGCGAGAGCTCTGCTGGTCCCGGGTGAAAGTAGAAGGGAAACGGGGTTCCCGGGCCCGAGCCTCGCTTTACGTCCGAGGAGAAACAAATGTCCGGTGCCGGTTCGTCTGATCGCGCGCGGGGAAGCCGCTGGGGTCCAGCGAGCCGAGGAGCGCGGCGGCTGGCGGGGCGCAGGGCCGCGGGGCGAGCGGCGGCCGGGGCTGGCATCTCCGCCCTAGCGTCCCCGCGTCCGGGAAGAGTCTTGCCGAGGCTGACTCCCGAGCATCCCCAGAAGTCACAGCCAGGGCGAAGTCCCAGAGGGCGCAGGACTGGGCCCCAAGCACGTTTTAGAAGCTTCCTGCAACAGCTTGTGGTGATTTCTTTGCCTATAAGACTTAGAGTACCCCGAGCCCCCGGGCAAACCAACGTTCTGCAGCCTCCCCTCGTCTGCCCACCTCCTCCCTGGCCCTTTGAATGGTGTCCACTCTCAGCTCTTTCCCGGAGCTATTTTCATGTTTGGCCCACTTTGGGTGGCCTGAGACCCTGCTCTAAATATTTCCTTCCTCACTCCACCTTCTCTCTCCATCTTCCAGGCGGCAACCCACGAATTCCCCTTCCTCCCCAAACCCACCTGACCCTGCAGCCTGGAGACACGGGTCAGGTGACCGTCCACAAACAGGCGAGGCTTGCCTGGAGTCAGGGCTGCCTTGCAAGGTTTATGTTGCAGCCATGAATTTGGGTCTCGGACGCAGGAAAGAGCGCCTCTGAAGTCCCACACCATGGGCTCGGGTAATGCAAAGGCGACCAGAGGCAGAGGTTTCCAAGAAATCAGAAAACACTCCTCAGGAGATGGGCTGTTTGGTTTTCATGGGACGGGTGTGGAAGTTAGCCTGGGATGGCTTTGCAGGAAGCAAAACTGCTCTGGGTTCTCCTTCCACCCACTCCATGTCAGGAGACCTGAAGAAATTGAACTATCCATTTTCTGACTGGTGATGATTAGAGTTCTGAGAACTGCAGGAAATTTTCTCCAAAAAAAAAAAAAAAAAAAAAAAAAACCTCCGTAAGCCCCATTTCCCACAAACCCTCACCAGCCCCATTTTCCTAGGGGCAAGTGGACTGTGGAGTTTCATTTTTGAGAGCCAGGGAGGACCCCTAGCAGGTATGTGCCTAGCCAGAAAATTTGGTGAGGACCCCTCTAATGGGGCACGAGGAAGGAGGCAGAAAGAGAGATGGGAGTCACCTCAAGTGAGAAATGTCATCCCCACCCTGCTGCAGATGCACAGAAGATGGATGACACTCCCTATCTGCCTGTACACCCAGGCCACCTGCCCACCTCCACCACCTTTAGCTGCTAGGAGACCCAGCCCAGTGCCTTCTCCAACCACTGCCCACTCTCCCTGTCCGGGGGTTAATTTCCTGGGAGCAGCACATTGGCAACTGTTGCTTCGTGACCCACCCACCCAGCACTCTGGAGCCTGCTGTGGGTGAACAGTGCTGGTGCAGAGCCAGGACAGGACCTAGGTATGGACGTGAGGAGAGCTGAGCAAGGCTGGGCACAACGTGCAAGCCTCGAGGTGGCCTGGTAGGTCACACTGCCTGGGGACGTGAGCCTGACAGCTTCCTGCTGGCTGCCCTAGGCCCAGAACTCTGCTCCGTGGTGGGCCTTGGCTGCTGGGCACCCTGCAGCTGCCCATGGTCGATCAGGGCTATGCGCGGGCTTTGGTCTCCCTCCCCCCTCCTCCCCCATCGAGGATACTTATATTGTGCCAATGCTCCTGCACCCTCAGAGCTGCTCTTTTGGATGTTTCTAGAAGTTCACAAATTTCCATTAAAATGCATCTTAAATGATGGACAGGCGAGCCTGGGGTAAGGAGGATGTTCGCAGGGGAGAGAAAAGCAAACAGGAGGGAGTCGGGGGGGGGGGGGGGGGGGAAAGAGGGGGAGGGGGGGGGGGTGGGGGGGGGGGGGGGAGAGAAGAGGAAACGAAGCTCGAGTTGGACATTCTGACAGCAGCTGGAAAGGAAGTTGAGAAAGATAAAGAAAAGAGAGAAGGGGAAACAAATTGGGGCCCCCACCCTGCCATGCGAGTCCTAATTCCCCTTTCAAATTGGCCCTGCTCTCCTGCGAAACTAGTTTAAAGGATTTTAAGACAAAGAAAACGAGGTGAATGGCCTGGAAGCTCTTCAATCCGGGTAGAGACGTCGGGGCGGGGGTCGGATGGTCCGGCCCCAGCTGGGGGCGGCAGCTGCCTTCGGAGCGTTTTGTCTCCGGGTGGTTGGAGGGTTTGGCTGAACGGTCAGGCCCCCTCTCCTTTCCAAAGGAGGTTTAGTTATAAGCCCTGTGCTCCTTTACTTCTCCTCCCGCAAACGGAGCCCGGGACCGCGCTCCCACGCTGTCCCGGATCTGTGCGTGTGCGCGTTCCCTGAGGACCCGTGTCCGCGGGTGGAACCCCGCGTGCACGCGCCTCCCCGCACACGCACACGCGCGCACACTTGCAGCGAGTGTCTGCAGGAGCGTCCTGCGCGCCAGCTCCGCGTCTAAGCCAGGAAGCTGCGGGGTGACCAAAGTCAAATGTAAGTGACAGTTTTCCTCTCCGCCAGCAAGTATAGCGGACCACAGGAGTCCCTTTGTATCTCGGCAGCTCATTTAATATTATTTATGCACTTTGTGCAAGGAATTGTGGGATTTCTCCCCACGGTAAACAATATGGAAATGTTAAAAATAGCAGTCTCCCCGTGCGTGTCCACATACGCACATCGGGGTGACCCGCTGGGGCTGCCGCGAGAGTCCTCAGATCCCTGAACCGAGAAGCGACGGGGAAAGCGCGAGCGAGCGCAGGGGACGCGGTCTGGGGCATCGCCGGGTTCTGGGGGCTCCCGGGCTCGGCGGCGGGCAGCTACTCGCCGGAGGCGGCGACTCTCCGGGTGACGGGGAAGGCGGCTCTAAGACGCTGACGCTACACGGTGGCACCAAGAAAGGCAGCGACCCCGGAGGTCCCCTGGACGGGGCGCTTAAGGCCCGCGCCTTGGGCGGCGGCGACCTGTCGCTGAGCTCGGACTCGGACAGCTCGCAGGCCAGCGCCAACCTCGGCGCGCAGCCCATGCTCTGGCCGGCCTGGGTCTACTGCACGCGCTACTCGGACCGACCTTCCTCAGGTGAGCCCGGGGAGAGCCCCCGGCCCGGCCCGTCTCAGGGAGGCCCGCTGGGCTGCGGGGCGCGCTGGCGCGGGAACTTACCGGGAGAAAGACGACATCACGACCCCTCCCCCCGACACACACACACACACACACACACACACACACACGGCGACACTGTTGCCGCTGAAGCTGGCCGGACAGTGGCCGGGAGGTGAGGGGCAGGACTGATTCGAGCAGAGTACGGGCTTCTTAGGACAGCGGCAGCTACAGGGCGCGCTCTCTCTTTCTCTCTCTCTGGCGTTTTTGGGCATCTCCTCGCTGCCTCTCGCCCACCCTTCTCCTGGAGGTTTGGAGTTTATTTGGTGGGAAAGCAGGTGGCTGGGAGACAAGCCCGGAAACGTGCACTTTCAACCGGTTCCCCGGGATGTTCCAACTCAGACCAGATCCGGGACCCACGCCCCAGCCCACCGCCCTGTGATCCAGTTATCCCAGATGTAATCGGGAAAGGAGGGTCCGGGCTCCCTGCTCTTCTTCAGTCTCTTTGGCCTGGGCTGACAATGGGGCTGTGGGGGGCTCACAGGGAAGGGTGGAAAACAGAGGCGCCCTTTCTCCTTTGCTTGACTTTGTTTGCCGAGGGCGCGCAGAGGAGCTCAGCACCTTCCTGCACCCATAGCTTGGGAGAGGGAAGCAACTGTCCGACCTGGGCACCTGCAATCCCCCAAGTAGAAAGGACCCTCTCCCAGGACTTCCTCGGATCTGCTGGTGGTAGGAAAGAAGCAGCTTTCGAGGCGCGTGCAGAGGCGTGGGCATATTTTTTCATATATCTGGGATTTTAAGAAGCGAAGTCCCTGTCGTCGTAGGGATGACACATCAGCCACATTAGGTGCGGGTCTGCGACTGGGAACCGCCATTAGGAGTGGGCTCCATTTGTCCCCGAGCTGGTAAAGGACTCCTGTGCCCCCAACCCTCAACTGTTTTGTGGGATCTTTTACCCAGATTACAGCACGACTGTCACCCCTCGGACATCTTCTTGCCGAAATGTGTGTGTGTGTTTCTGATGAAATCCGAATTTCTCCAAGCTAGATCTGAAATTTGCTCTATTGTTCTCGCCTACCTCCTTTGTTAATATTTAATTAACATATAGGCGCACAATGCCGGTCTCGAGGAGCCCTGGCCTGGCGCTGTGTGGCGCCCGAGGCGGGCCGCGCCAGACTCCAGCAGCCTCCGGAGACCGGTGGCCCTACCCGGCCCGACCCGCGTCGCTGGTCTTTCTGGGCTTTAAAAAACCCCCATAAGATAACATTTATGTTTTTCGGTGTTTAAGAAAGAAGAAACGATGGGAGTTTTCTTGAGGTTTTGTTCTGTTTCCAAGACTCCTTAAGTGTTTGCCGTTTGAAGGAAAATTAAGAAAGAAAAGGAACTAAAAATTGTAATTTTAGGAAGATTTTCTTTCCGTAAAAATATGGTCTTTTGGAGGGCTGGTCGGTGCGTGCATTAACACGCCCCGGGAGCAGGAGGGGTGGAGACGGAGGCCGGGCTCTGGAGCACGAGGCTCCGGTCGTGTCCCGGCAGGTGCAGGCCGCCCCGGGCCTCTCCCGGCCTCTCCCGCGCTCTCTGCCCCATGTCCTTTCCCCTCCGCTGGCCCCCCTGGAGCCGGCCCGCCGCTTTGGATCCACAACGCCCAGCACAGCCAGACCCGCCGGCGCGGAGCCCGCGCTGTCCCCCTGAGCGCGACGGTGACTTAGCGCGCGCACGGGGGTGGCGGTGTGAGTGCGCGTGTGCTGGAGAAGTAAAAGGCCGGGGGGTTGAGCCATCTGGCCTGGGCGACACCTCTCTTTACGGGTTTGCTTCCCAGAGCGGGTGCCCGGCTGGGTCGGCGAGAGGGGAGATCTCTGGGCCCACCCTGGGCCTCTGGTGCGTCCCCGACTCCTCGCTGGGCACGGCCTCAGTGCCCTTGTGCACCCTCCTGGCTCGGGTGGGTGCAGCCCCGGGCCTCCAAACGAGGGAGGTCCCTCCGCGGGCTGTTCCCTGACCCTGAAGAGGGGGAGGGGGGCCCATCCTTCTCCAGCCTTTTCTTTGGAGCTGGGCGGGGCGCTCCCCAAAGTTGGCTCATGCACCCCACAGATGGAGCAACCCCGATGGCATGTCACTCCCGGGCCAGTGGCCTTGCCTACCTCTTCCCTCACAGAAGCTCCTCCTGGGGTTGAGCTTCTTGACACCAACAAAAAGAAACCGTTTACCTCTCCCCCCCAACCCCCCCCCCCTGCCCTTTTCCGTGGATGGCGGGTCTCAGGAATTTGACACTACCCTGTCCAAGCCACGGGGCACTTCCTGGGAGGAGGCCCCTCCGGTCAGAAGTGTGGATCTGCCCAGCATCAGCTAGGCCTGCCCTGCAGCCTCTGTGAGGCAGCCCAGGGTCTGGGGGAGGGGAGGACACGCGGCCATCGTCTGTCCCCAGGAAGGGACAGGGGTCTGGGGAGGCTTCCAGTGGGCGAAGAGACCAGCCGTGGCTCGGTACTGCTCATCCATCCTCAAAGGAACACCCGTTTCCCTCCCCCCCCCACCCCCCCCCCCCTGCCCTTTTCCGTGGATGGCGGGTCTCAGGAATTTGACACTACCCTGTCCAAGCCACGGGGCACTTCCTGGGAGGAGGCCCCTCCGGTCAGAAGTGTGGATCTGCCCAGCATCAGCTAGGCCTGCCCTGCAGCCTCTGTGAGGCAGCCCAGGGTCTGGGGGAGGGGAGGACACGCGGCCATCGTCTGTCCCCAGGAAGGGACAGGGGTCTGGGGAGGCTTCCAGTGGGCGAAGAGACCAGCCGTGGCTCGGTACTGCTCATCCATCCTCAAAGGAACAATGAACTTGGGCCCATAGGGCCGTTGGTTGGAGTCGGAAAGGGGGCAGGGGTGGCGGCAGCAGCTGTGGGCCCCTCCTGTTGTCAGGGCCCCCTGTCCCCATCGCAGCCCCCAGGGCTCCCCTGTCTCTCTGACTGGCCTGCCCCCCTCCCCAGTCTCCCCCATCTCCTCTCTCTCAGCACTTTTCTCCTTTCCTCCTCCTCATTCCTGGACAGAGCCTCAGAGAGTGCTGGGAAAACACACCAGAAAGTTTGGGGGTCTTGGTTTCTTCCCAGAGTTTTGCTTTCACCTAGAGACCGTATGTTTGCCATCGACCTTCCCACTGAGCCTGCCCTTTACAACGTCCACACCCCACACCCAGATTTCCCTCTCTCAGGGTGCTGGGCTGATGAAAGCCCATGCCCAGTTCCAAGTCCAGCCCAACTTCCGGCCAGTGCAGCCTGGAGTGGCCTTGGGCCTGTCACTTCTGCTCTCGGGTCTCCGTGTCCTTGCCCGTGGTACCTGTTTGGTGACTCACCTCTGGTAAGGAGTCAGGCCTCCCAGCCGTCGGTAACCTGCATTCTCTTTGTCCCCCATGTCACCCAGGTCCCCGGTCTCGCAAACCAAAGAAGAAGAACCCAAACAGAGAGGACAAGCGGCCGCGCACGGCCTTCACCGCCGAGCAGCTGCAGAGGCTCAAGGCCGAGTTCCAGACCAACAGGTACCTGACGGAGCAGCGGCGCCAGAGCCTGGCGCAGGAGCTCAGCCTCAACGAGTCACAGATCAAGATCTGGTTCCAGAACAAGCGTGCCAAGATCAAGAAGGCCACGGGCAACAAGAACACGCTGGCCGTGCACCTCATGGCGCAGGGCCTGTACAACCACTCCACCACCGCCAAGGAGGGCAAGTCGGACAGCGAGTAGGGGCAGCGGGGGCGCCGGGTCCGGGCCTCAGTCCCCGCTAAACAATGCAATAATTTAAAATCATAAACAAAGGGCCAGTGTACAAAGATTATACCAGCATTAATAGTGGAAATATCGTGTATCAGCTATCGTTCTGCAATATTCTATGTATATATAATTTACAGGTGGTGTAAAATCCAAAATATCTGACTATAAAATATTTTTTGAGTTTTTTGTGTTTATAAGATTATGCTAATTTTATGATTTTTTTTTTTTTGGCAAAGGGGACTGTTTAGGGTTTCATGTTTTTTAATCCTCCAAGCTCTATTACATTGTACCTTTTTTTATTATTATTTCAGAAGAAGAAAAAAATTAAAAACAACTTGCTGAAGTCCAAAGATTTTTATTGCTGCATTTCACACAACTGTGAACTGAATAAATAGCTCCTATTTGGTCTGTGAGTTCTGCCACTTTGTTTGTGTTGGCTTGGTGAGGACAGCAGGAGGGGCCACAACCCTGAGCTTGGGCTGGGGACCTGGTGGGGAGAGGGGACGCCAGGGCCTGCTCTGGGATGTCAGCCCCCGACTGGCCCGCAGCCTCTCCCCGTTCCCTTTCCTCGCGCCCCTCCTGCCGTGTCTCTCCCTCGTCCTCCTCTCTGACACCCTGCCTGCACCTCTGTGTGGACTTCTGTCAGCATCTGTGTCACTGTCCCCTTTCCCACCTGCCACAGCCCCACCGCGATCTGCTAGCACCAACCCTTCTCCCCTGGGCACAGCCTCTACATGGGGCGGCACTTTGGGGCTCCAGGGCCCAGGAGCCAGGGCTTATGGCCCCAATGGGGGTAACCTTTCTCCCCACGCTCCATCAGCCACCCTAGGTGCCAGGCTGGGCCCCAGAGCAGGGACCAAGGTCTGCGATCTCTGGGCAAGCAGAGAGAGCTGTCACCATCTTCCTTTCCTTTTTCTTTTTCTTCTCTCTTTTTCCTTTTCTTTTTTTGGAGTGGCTGCTTCTGCTATCAAGAACGTTATTCCAAGGTAAATACATGTATGCGTGTGCATATATATGTAATATGTACACATGCATGTATACACACATGCACACAGGAGCAGGCGTGTATGAGTCCACGGTTCTGGAACATGTGGCTACTTTGACTTTCAAAGGAACTCAGAATCCTCCGGGATCTAGAGGAAAGAAGAAAATATGTAAATAATCATTTCTTATCACTTTTTGTCTTTTTTTTAGTATACATTTTATTTTTTTGAAGTTGTGGTACAGTGTAAATTAAATATATTCAATATATTCCCCACCAAGTACATATATATATAAACAAACACATTATCTCTATATATAACTCCACACTGTCTTCTGTTTAGTGTACGAGGAAAGACTTGTGTCCAAATGTCCATCCATGGCCGGGACAGCCCAAGGGGTGTGCCCATCGCTGGGAGTCACAGCCGTCTCCCTGAGGACTGAGCATGAACTTCTCTCTTTGCCTTAAACTTCTTTATTTCACTGCGATAATAGTTTCACTTTGTACATAATAGTGTAAACCTTTTTAAAAAGGAAACTATAAAAACAAAAGTTGTAATTTAAAATTCTGTGAATAACCATCTGCTGCTTAGGAAACTCAATGAAATGACATGCCTTTTTAGCAGGAAGCAAAGTTGGTTTCTATTTTTTGTTTGGTTTCTTTCTTTTTTTTTTTTTTTTTAGTTTATAAATCATGTGCATTTTACAGTTCCAGTATGAAATATTTATAACCTTATAAGAAATGAATGTTTCTATTTACAACTGTGGTAATCAAACTTGTGAACATTCCCCTCCTGCATTTTTGTGTGTTTAAATTCTTGAAAGTTACATTAAATAATAAAAAAAAAATCTCTTTATTATGAAATATTGGAGGTCCAAGGAGAAATGGCTAGTTTTTCTAAGCGTGTTTCTGAGTCGAGCCGAACTCCCCGGGCTTCTCCCCAAGGCTCAGGTGCTCCTGGCCTTTGCCACGTGTCAGGGCAGGTGTAGTTGCCTGCCTTTGTAGGAAGAGGCGGATTACCAGTTTTTTGTTTTGTTTTGTTTCTTGTTTTTTGTTTTAATAACTACACTTTGAATATCTTGCATGTGAGCCCAGAACAATCGAAATAATTTAGTCCACATTTCTTTACCAGGAGGAAGTGTTTAAAAAAATATGTTGCTATTCCATTGACTAAATTTTTAAAATCCTGCAAAGTTCGACAGGTCTCCCTCCCCTCCCCCCCGGCTGCTCACTGGTTCTGCTCATGCGCGCTGTTGCACCCTGGGGAGGGGACTTTTATTGGAAGCGACGCAAGGAGACTCTCTCCTTTTAAGAGGCGTTTCTGTTTACCTTTCGTTTGTTTTAACCCTAGGAGTAGAAGGCGTCAGACAGCATCTCACGCAGGATTGGGGAAAGGGACCGGCGCTGCCCTTGCTGACCCGAGGCCTCAGCAGGGCACTGTTTGGGGACTTTGAGCGCGTGATCGAGGGCGCACGCGGCCACCTGCTGCATTCCCCAACTTTCTTGGCTTGGGGGTTGGGGGGTAAAAAAGTTTTCTCAATGAAAGAAACTCAGAGACTAGCGAGGACCATCTGTTGCCAAAGGCGGCCTTTCAGGCTCTTCCTGCTCGACGCCGGCCTGGATAGGCCGTCGGGCTTCCAGGCGGACGCTGGGCCTCCGGGCTGGGCCTCGGTGGCGCGGGGCAGCGGCCTGGGGGCGACGGCCCGCGGGCTGGAGCAGGGCTGCTCTAGGGCTTTGCAAAGACACGCCGAGCGACCGAGAGAGCGGGACGTCGCCGCGGAGGCTCCAGACTCCTCGCGCGCCCGGCCCCGGGAGCGCCCCACGGTCATCGTGGATGGGGCGGACCCACGCGCCTCCCGAGACCCCCAACTACTGCAGTTCCGAGGGGCTGCAGAATCCAAGCGAAACAATCCTAGCACAACCTCTGTTACTCTGTTGACCTCTTTCGATTTTAATCTGAAAAGATAATACTCATACAGCAACATCAATCTTTTTTTTTTTTTTAACTGCATTTTTAAATCATGACACTAGTAAGGGGCAAGGTGTGTTTTTGTTAGGGAACGAGTTCCCCGTCCCCAGAGGCGTGCCAGCAGCCACTGGCTTACAGCGGCAGGGGAGGTTTGTTTTCTCTTTTTTGCCTCTGGACAAGCCCTCAGAACCTCGAAGCACTGAGATTTACTTTTTTCTCCCATGTTTATTACGTTTTTAAATTCAACAGCACAGAATCTAAACTCCCAGCTCATGCGGGGCCACCGCCGCTGCAGCCTGTCCCCTCGCACCGGGGCCGAGCGGAGACCAGAGTGGGGCCTGTGGGAAGGCGAGGCTCCTTTCTGAAGCCCTGACGGCCCGCGCGGTCCCGCCGGGGCCCCCGCGGCTCTGCGCGCCTCGGATCGGGACCCGGACTGCAGATACGAAGGTCCAGACCGGCGTCCCGCAGGGGGCGGTGTCCCGAGTGCGACAGAGGAAAGCTGGTCATGAAGGAAGACCCTGCTCCTTCAAGCTGAACGACTCCCGCCCCCAGGCCTGGCTGGAGCTGAGTCCACACTCCGCCATAGCCCCGCAGAGACGAGGACAGCGCCTGGGAGCCCCGGCCCAGGACGACCTGCCGCCACCTCCACGCCTGCTGGAGGACGTGCCCTGCCCGGTGCGAGACCGACAGGACCTAGCAGGACTCATTGGGGCCCAGGGGCCCTTCCTTATCCGGCTGCCAACAGGGGTCGGATGAGCAGGGTCTGACCCCGGGCTGGAGACAGGATCCAAGGGTCCACACGGCCTGACCACCGCCCGGCGTGGACCCTCCTTGCGCTTTCTCCTACCGAGAGGCGGCAAGGAGCCACGCGGGTGACCCCGCCTGAGCACCGAGAGGGCTCCAGCTTTTTGTGTTTCCCTTGAGTGAAAAGGGCAAATGGATGGGGGCTCCTGGGCTGCTCGGCACAGGTGTGCCCGGGCGCACTGAGCGCACAGCGAACGCGCAGACGCTGTCTATGCAAATGCGCCGGCGGGCGCGGAGGCCGGGCTGCGAGGCAGCGGTGACCTGGGGCTCTGCGGAAAGTCGTTCTGGCGCCCGCTGGTTTCATATCCGACTTCCGCGGGCTCTACTCGCCGCCTCAGCTCCCCAAGCGCCCCCGGGAGGGTCCCGGCTCCGCCGAAAACTGCGACCTGCCTGGTGGAGCCGCCGCGCGGTGGGAGGTTAATAGCGACTGACGACAAAGGGCCGTGGTGCAATTCCGAAGGCACAGACTCACCGGGCGACGCAGAAATCAGCCTCGGGGAGACGGATCTGCCCCCGTCCCGACGCCCCCTAAGCACACCACAGCCCTGGCACTAGGCCTCGGGGCGGGGACCCCTTTCCGGCCCATCTCGGTCCCATCTCGGAGGAGGACTAGGCTCTCTCTAGGCCTTGAAGAAGGGAGGGGAGTGACTGATGGGCTGATGGGGACGAGTAGGCCCAAGCGGGGCAGAGCGTGGGGTCCCCCGGACCTGGGGCTGGTAGGCCCCGGCGCGCGGGGGCTCTGGTGCGCTCGTGCCTGAGCGACGCGGGTGCGCCCGCTGCGCGCAGCGCGAACCCCGGGTAGACCGTTCACGACTTTATTAATAATCTCGATCACTGTATTGTATTTATGCTGCCCGCCCATTGAAAGTAAAAGGCCATTCTTAAAATTGCCTGAGATGTAATAATATTCATTAAAGTGTCTCCTAATTATGTGATTCAATCAAGCGTGGTGCGCCCGCGCTGTCGGCTCTGGCCATGGCAAGGCCAACGACGATGCTGTTATTATTGGTGGTGGCGGTGGCCTCACGCTGGCCGCTGGGATGACGGCCAGCTCTTCCGTTTAGGCTCAGTCCCCTCAGAGGGGCTGGGGGAGCCCCACGGTGGGGGCGGGTTTCTCCAGAACGAGTCGCGCTTACCAGGTGAGCCCAGGGCGGCTGCCCTCCAGCCCCAGCCCCAGGCCCGTGCCAGCTCCTCCAGGCGGAGGGCAGGGCTTCCCCACACCCTCGGGGCCCTCCGTGTCCCTGGGGGACGCCCGGGCCAGCTTTCTGGGAAGGGGGAACTTTGGGGCCTGAGTCCAAGGCCCGCCCCCTTCTGTCCCGCCCCTCCAGCGCTGAGCCCCGCGCATGGCCGGGAGCACAGACAAAGAGTCGCCGAGATCTGCCTCCCGGGCCGCCTTTTCACCCCCTCAGCCTGGAAGGCGTCCCAGAGGGGCCCCACCCCCGCCTCCCCGGAGCCCCAGGGGAAGAGCTGCGGGCCCCGTGGGCCTGCGCGGCTGCCGAAGCCTGAGCGCTTTCCTCTCCGCAGAGGGGCTGGGGGCACGCGGCGGCAAGGAGCCCGTCCCAGCGTCATGGCGAAGATCTGGAAGAGATCGGGCGCGCCGCCCTCGACCCACCCGTCGAGACGTGACACTGGCGGCAGGGCCCGGCCGACTCCTTTCAGCGAGCGCTTCGGGCTTCTTTCCTCCCGCCAGTCCTTTGTCTGGAAGGGGACTGTCAGGCTGCGCCGTCGTGGTTTGCCCGCCTCCTTCCCCAGCCTCTACCCCCGCCACCAGCGTCCCATTGCTCCTCTCTCTCTGCTTCGTGGATGGGTGACCACGGGCCGCTGCTGCCCGCGTCCCCGTGCGGCCCGCTACCCCGGCCCCTGCTCTGGGCTGCATTCGTGCGCCTCGGGATATGCATCTGAGCCATCCCTTCAGGCCAAACTTTGTCCCCAGGGTCTTTGACAGCCTGCTGTCCCATTCCTACAACAAATGTGAGTCCTGAAACCTGTCATTTCTTCACATTCAGGTAATAGGAAAACGGCAAAATCGCCCAGGCATTTGCAGAATTCTACCCCATGCCAAGTCTAGTACTATTACTATATTTCCCCCAATTTTTTATGGTGGTAAAATACACATAAAATTTGTCATCTTAATCATTTTAAGTGTACACTTCGGTGATATTAAATACATGGACATGCTGTGCAGCCAACACTCCCATCTCCAGAATTCTGTTCCTCTTTTCAAACTGAAAGTCTGTCCACATCAAACACTAACTGCCCATTTCCCCTGCCCAGCCCCGGGCAACCACCATTCTACTTTCTGTCTCTATGGACTCGACTACTCTTGGTACCTTCTATGGTACTGCCACTATATTACTGCAAGTGAGGCTCCGTTTCCAATGTGGCTGGGGCTGTCATTTTTTCATTGCACTTTCCGATGCTAAGACATCCGGTTGAAGTTGGGAAACTCCCAGTCACCCAGATGAATGACGGACACGTTGGCTTCCAAGCCTCTGTTAGTTCAGGAAGAGACTGAAGCCTGCAAAGGAAGCTGCAGGCTGAGCTCATTTTCGGATGTCCGGAGGACTTCTGTCACACACAGTGGCTTGTGGACAGTTTGGGTTTCGTGTTTTTCACGCGAGCACTTCTGTAACATCACTTGGCACTGAAAGAAGCATGGTTCAGTGGGAATTACAGAGTTTTGAAATCAGGCAGCCTTGTGTTCCAGTCGCAGCTCGACTGCTCACTAACCGTGAGTGTGTTATTTCCTCCCCCAGAGCCCAGTCATCCTTCCCTCAAACAGGCGGAACTCTACTTGTGGGTTTCCTGCGAGTGTGTGTGGTAAGGTAGTGAACACAAAGAGCCCGCACAGCGTAGGGCTCGGTGAGTGGGAGCTGTCACCCTCACCTGCAGGTGAGCCTTTGTGCTGGGCTCAGCAGCTGTGACCTCCACAGCCCAGATGCTGTTTGGGGTCGAGCACTTACACCTTGACTGCTTCTACCAAGCACTGAACTATCTATGCAGTTGTTTAGAAAAAGGAAAAGAGAGATACAGTGAATACAAGAGGCAATGTCTGCATGGTAATAACAAGTGGGCTGCTGATGGGAGCTGAGGGAGAGTGGAAAACAACACTGCCGTAGGAGTTGTGGACTCTTGCTAGCACTTTCCAGAAACACTGCTACCCTACTGTTTTGAAACTGCTACTTGTGTGCTTTGTTATTGCGAGGCTCAAACATATGCACGCATCTTCGTTTTAAGATTTTTTACCTCCCACACTTTTCTTGACCCCCCAAATAAGCAAGATGTTTTGCCTCAGGTTTCTGTAGAAGACCAATAACTCCACGTACCACTCTATTTTCCGTTCCAAGTGGTAATTACCACGCTAGGCAGAGAGTGCCATCAGGAGGGGACAGATTTGGCTGACAACAGAGAAATGAATGTTTCCCATCACCAGGCGCCCAACTAGGCAGCAAGGGCTGAATGTCAGAGTGTGCCCTTGCACGCCCCACGTGTGCCAGCACCGCACCTGGTGGCTCTTCCTCCAAGAACGAGTGGGCGTCCTGATGGTGCGATGAGCTGTTTTGTCTAAATGGTGAATAGTCTAAGTAGCCCTTTTAAATTAATTGCTGTTCCTATAGCTAAAAGCATAACAGGCTTTGATTACATGCTAAATAGAATGAAACATAATCCTGAGTTAATTACGTGGAGATAATTTTATAATTATATCATTCAATTTAAGAAGCAATGTGTTGTTAACCTCCAATTTTAACAGGAGCGATGATTCCAAATAAAAATCAGTCATAAACCTGGGCCTTTTAAAGGCCTATCAGGGCCGTCTCTTCCTTTCACCCAGTGGCTGAAAGTGAACGGCAGGGCGTTGACTGCCCACTACCTGTGTGTGCTCCCGCGATAGGGTGGAAAACACTGGAAAATCTCAGACAAAGGGGGCTGTCTGAGGAGAGCATTTCCCAGCGTTGACCTGCTCTCCAATGCTAAAGAAGCCAATCTGCATTTCTATTCTGTCCAGCTTGTATGTGGAAGTAACGCCCAACGGTCCCTGGCTCTGTGCGCCCAAGAGAATGCCGGGGTCTCAGAGACACTCCAGCAGGGAGTGAATGTGTCCGAGGCCAGGAGCTTGGGGTGAAGGTCAAAGCTCCAGCCCCAACAGGTGGCTCATTTCCTGTCCCAAACGCTAGCGCCCTTGAAGGGGGTGGCCGCCGCAGACTGCAGGGCCAGAATTGACTGGATTGTGCACCTGTAACTCCAGGTTATAGTCCCCCTTCTTCCCCTCCGTCCCCTCCCCCCCAAGCCATGAAAAACAGGGCTTCTGGTGGCCTTGGAGGCAAGGCAACTCTGGCAGGTGCCATGTGGAGGCTGACTCAAGGCCTATTCCGAGTAGTCGTGGGGGGATTTGCGAAGGGCTGGAAGGCCAGAATATCAGGTCTAGATGAAGAGTTAAACGTTCTGATTCTTGAAGGTGTCAAAGACCAGCCAGACCCACACTGCCGCAGAGCGGGCAATCCACCGGTGACTCCTCAGCTCGCGGGGAGAGAGACAGGAGCACGCCCTGGGACTTCCGAGCCCCAAGGAAACAAAAACGGCATGTCAGAGGAAGAATGTAATACAAACCCACTGGAGTCACACGCCAAAGTGGCCCCCATGCCTAATGCCCCTGCGCGACAATGGCCTTTGTGCCAGGCGCCATTCGAGGGGGCTCGGCACCACGCGGAGTCACGGCGCTGGACACATTTCCACGCAGGTAAGAACGTGGATGAGGGGCAGAGCAGGGGTGGGGGCGCTTTGCTTCTGCTCCGTGAGATTTGCAGCCCCAATCCACCCCATCCCTTCCCCCACAGGGGTATTTCATTCGCACTTTTTAAAAAAATGCTTCCTAGTCAAACTCGAATACGCAATGAGGCACTGGAGCTTTGTGGCGGAAATATAATTAAACTGGTGAAAGATGTAAAAGCTGAAGAATGGGATGACATCAGGCTGATTTCACACTTGGCAGTCGGATAGCTGGGCCCAAGCCGCGCTCTTGCCACGCAAGGCAGATCAAAGTGCCCTGCCACTGCTAAAAAGGCAAAAGGGGACTTAAGTATGCTAATCCCCAGGACAAATATATTTTAATCTTGTTAGAATACAAGTTAATGCTGCAGCTCAGTGGCTGAACTTGGTCAGACAGTAGAGATCCATTTTTATTTTAGCTATGAATGAGGTAGACCTCTTGGTTTATTCATCAGTAATAGAAGTGAATTTACAAAACGAACCCCTCTTCGGGCTGTGATCACCCCCACCTTGAGCTTTCTTTGCTGGGTGGTGGGGAATTCCAGAGGCTCCCAGGATGGGACTCTCCCTAACACCATTCTTCCTTGTCCTCTCTGTCCCTCTTTTTGCAAAGGATCCTGATGGCCGAGAATGGAACTTGGATCATTTGGCAGAAAAGAAACAGGGAAACTGAAATTAATTAAAATATTCTCCAAAGCACTGTTTCCCTTTAGGCCTGAGTTTTGACAACCAAACCAATTCCTTTCTATCAGCCCTCTCACTTTAATTTTTACAACGTCAATTTTCATTACTATTAATTATTTGCTGAGCTTCAACTGTACATTCAGTATTGCCCTGATCAGCAGGAAGCTCTCCCATGCTCGCCTCTTTAAGTCTTGATTCCTGACAGATGTGCATGTGTGTCTATGCATGTGTGTCTATGCATGTGTATATATGCACTTGTGTATATGCACATGTGTATGCTGAAGAAGAAAAATATCAGTCTGCAGAGCTCCCCTCAAATAAAACCATTGTGGTAAAATATTATATAGAATCACAGATGTATCTGTACAGCCGAGCATGTGAATGAGTGTGTGTGTTTGTGCGGGCGCATGCTTATCTGTAAGGTTACAGAAGGTTAAACTGCCCTGCAGAACCTGCCTGCTAAATATTGCTGATGGCAGCTGTCTAAAAGGCAATTTCTGTCTTTCTGCTCCAGTGTGTGTTAGAATTCCCTCTGCCTCAGGCAGAAAACCTGACTCCCACTAAAGTGCGCATCCCTCCCTGCATTCCAAAGCCCCTCCTCTGCCCTTCTAGATCCGGCCCTCGGCAGGGGGCGGGTGCTCCGGGCTAACTGCACACACAGTCCCCAAGGCAGCTGGCAGGCCGAGGGGGAGGGGCAGCTGGCAGCACCCCCCCCCCCCCCCCCCCC
>NW_007726403.1:276536-310915 GCF_000696425.1 Galeopterus variegatus | reverse complement strand
CCCCCCCCCCCCCCCCCCCCCCCCCCCCCAGACACACACAGCTTGGAAGGCCTGGCTGGGGTCCACACCCCGCCCCCACCATCCTTGGTTTCCAGGACTCAGGAATGTCTGTCCCTGCTACACGTCTCTGTGTACGAGGCACAAGCATGCACTACAATTACTGTAAACACACCACTGGCAAATGGGAGGCTTCAAAATTCCAGGGAAGTGAAGCTACGTGAAGCTCTGTGGCAGCAGCCGGAGACTCCAGAAGACAAACATCTCGGGACCCCTTCTCCCCCACCATTCCTCTTCATCCCTTCAGTGTTTTGTCCTCAGGCTGTGGTCACTTTAAAAGACATTCCAGAACTTTCTTCATGTTTCTTGTCCTGGAAGTCAGGTTTCCCAGACATGTGGTTTATTACATCTTTCTGTCTTATATGATAATACAACTAACACTTACCGGGTCCCTACCGTGTGCCCGTGTGTTGGTTTGCTAGGGCGGCATGAGGAAGTTCCAGCAGCGGGGCTTAAACCACAGACAGTTTGTGCTCACCGATCTGGAGGCCGGAAGTCAAAGATCAAAGGGTCAGAAGGGCCTCTCTCCCTCATCTCTTCCATCTGCTGGTGTCTGCCAGCAATCCTGGACATTCCTGGGTTGGCAGAGCCATCACTCCAGTCCCAGCCTTTGTCGTCATGTGGCCTTCTCCCAGTGTGTCCGTGTCCACATTTCTCTTTTCTTCTAAGCACATTAGTCTCATGGGACTTAGGGCCTGCCCTCATTCAGGACGACTTTCTCATAAGTTGATTACATCTACAACAGCCCTATTTGCAAATAAGGTCATATGACAGGCTCCAATGGCCACAAATTTGGGGGGGACGCTATTCAATCCAGGATGGCCTGTACTCAGCTTTTTGTGTAGATTATCTTAAATCACTCTCACAGTGCACCCCACAAGGTGGGTGCTATTATTATCACCGTTTCACGGGTGAGGAGACTGAGGCTCAGATAAGTGAGGTGGTCCCGGCTAGCACATGCGGCGGGCCTGGGTGCGCTCCTGTCCACCATGCGGCATCACTCTCAGCTTCCTTGCCTGGTTGTGTCACGGTTTGGGCCTGGCCACACTGCATACATGTGCCTTGGTTTCCTCATCTGAACCTAGAGGTAATAACAGAACCTACCTCGTCAGTGTGACATGAGAATCACCCCGTGAGCTCCTGTCAGGCTCTGGAAATCATGCCTGGCACACAGTGGGCCCTTGGTAAGTGTTAGCTGTGGTTAATACTCAATACTCCTATTTCTAATTGGAAAAATATCAAATTATGCACTCTTGTGTGTTGTCCTCTGGCTGTTTCAATTTTACGTGTCTTAGCTCCCTTCTCCTACCTCCCTGAGTTGGCAAAATTCGTCAAGTAGCATGATGTAATGGAGCATAGCTTCCGGAGTTAGCCGGACCTGGTAAGAATTCTAGCCTAGCCTGGCAGAGCTCCTACTGCTCTGTGCTTTGCCTCCTCACTGCACAGTGGGGAGAATTATACCTGCCTCAGAGGCTGTTGCAATCACACGTGTAACAAGCCTGGCGCAGGATAAACGCTCAGTAAAAGGTAGCGATTGTTCTTGCCGAGGCAGGATCCAATTCTTAGCCTTCCTCCTAACAAGTGTGCAGTTTCAGGGTCCCATTGGGTGCTCTGTGTTCAATGTGCCCAGGAAGGTGCTGAGCACACAGTGGGCACTCGATTATTAATCGCCTAGCTGTTATTATTGCTATTATTATCTTTAGCACTGCTGACTAGCTTCCCGTGCCCAGTTTGCACAGAGCAGACCAATCAAGTCAGGTGCTGAGGTTCTCAAATAGGAAGCTGGAGAATTTTCTGTGAGACTGAAATGCAGAAACATGAAACTGAGAGCAACTAAACACATAATTACGTGCCAGGTCAAACAACATGTGCTTTCAGGCAGAGAAGAAGATAGACGTCTGGTTAAAACCCTTGGGGGTGGGGCCGGCCCGGTGGCGCACTGCTACAGTGCGCCGCTTGGGAGCACGGCGGCACTCCCGCCGAGGGTTCGGATCCCACATACAGACCAGTTCCCGCTCACTGGCTGAGCGAGGTGCGGGTGCGACACCGAGGGTTGCGATCCCGTTGCCGGTCCTGGTCCGGTACGGGCGCGACACTGAGGGTTGCGATCTGTTGCCGGACATGAAAAAAGACAAAAAAAAAACCCTTGGGGAAAGCTTCAGATGGAGAGCTCCCCCCTGCACTTTCTTGGGAGCTCCATCAGCATGTGTGGGATGAGGACAGGTTGAAGGCACCTCCCCGTCTAGGGCCTTGCTGGCCTTCCTCTCCGGCTCCTGTAGCTCTGCCAAGCATTGGCCTCGTGGTGCTGAGAGAGCAGGTATGTGACACACCCACCCCCACCAAAGGGGCCTAGTCATGACCACTGATGACAACAGTCACAGGCACTTGTCATATGCTTAGGAGCGCTAGGGCATTACAAAGCCCTGAACAGAATCATCTTGCTTCATCCTCACCACAATCAGGGAGATGAGTCCTGGGACTAGTACAGCACTAGTGAGCACAGAGGAGCAGCACCTTTCCCAAAGCCACAGGGTGGAAAGGTCTGAGACTCACCCCTGCAGGGGTAACTGGGTTTTAAAGAGAGCCACTGGGTGGCAAAGGCAACAGGAACCCCAGGAAGGACTAGCCTCCCTGGGTATAGCACATAAGCACAAATACTTGGCCAAGAGGACTGTGGTGGATAATGTGCCCAAACATTCCATGTGCACCCGTGCACTTCCCAGCCTCTGCTGTTGTTAGGTTGGGGACACTGGGTTAGTACTGACCAGTGGTCTGGGAGCAAAAGTGATCCCCTTAGACCAGAGGTAGATGTTGGGGTACAGGACGGTGAAGCCCACATCGCCTGGATCCCTGCAGGACCGTGTGGAGCAGAGCCCTGCACCTCACCTCAGACATGCAGAGTTGGGCCAATGAGATGTTGCAGTTAATTTGTTAGAGCAGCATAGGCCCGCTCACCCTGGCCGCACACGACCTACCTGAACCCTGTATGTCACACCACAATGACAAGGGCCTGTCCATCCTGAAACTAGGGCCAGAGCCCATTCTGAGAGCAGAGAGGTGTCTCTCTGCCTGAACTGTCCCCGTTTTTTTTCCCTCTCCCGTTCTCTCTCTCCGGGTGCTCAGACCCAGGCTGGAAGAGGAAGATGAAGTCTCAGATGTCACGCCCAAATTGTTCCTTGTGTGATAAGGACTCGTTTCCATTGTTCCAGCCACTCACTCTGTAACTGTGAAAGGCAGAGGACGTGTGAAGGCTCTGCTTGAGGGCTGGGGACGTAAGTCAAGGGTGAGTCAAGGCGCACGTGGTGTCCTCCCGGTAGGTGCCCGCGTCTCCTGCCACGCTCGCTGCCAGCTTTGATGCTGCGCTGTTTAGACATGTGGATAGTGGCACTGTTCTTGGACTGTCCTCAATGGGATCGGTGTTACTCCTCTTCCCCTCTTTGCCAGTGGAGGGTGATTCTGGGTGACACACTTCTAACTCAAATAAACATGTTTTCATCTCTAACAACTTAGCAGGTGAAAACCATGTGTTTGAGTGGACTTGCACGACTCCTCTACCCAGGAATATAAGGGGTTTACTCACTACTGAATACCGAAAGCCGTGAGGTTTTTGTTTTTCTCTTGTTTTGCAGAGAACATCCCTCGACCTGCGTTTGGAGTTTCATGTTATTTGCTAGTGCAGAGACAGGACGATAGTGGAGAAACAGGCGGTCATACGCAGTACAGCGGGTTGTTGGCTGCCCAGAGCAGCCCGCCGAGGTGATCGAGTTAAAACCCAGCCTGCACTCTGTTCGCCAGGCTCTGTGTCCTGGCGTAGGGCTGCATCCACCTTGAGGAAAGCGTGTGTTTTTCTAAATCACACAAAGTTGCCACCTACTGACCAGGGTTTGTACCCACAACACTGTGACTGCCCAATGGGGAGCCTTTCTCTAATTTGCACTAAGACTTTAGTGGCAGCGCTGGAAGAGGAGGCTGGGGGAATACAGAAAAAGCGGGTAAAGGAGAGGCAGCAGCTTTATCATAAGGTGCAGGTACCCGCACTTTATTTTACTTCAAACAAAACAAGTGAAAACTCAAAAACAAGCGCCCCAACGATAAACCACCACTGCCCAGGTCTCTTGATAGACAGGACAATGCTTTATAGAGAAGGAATGTGTGTACGTTTACATATAGGGTATATATTTTTCAGCAACTATTGCCCCCGTCCTTGGGGTGAAGCGCTCCCCGCGGGGACGTGGAGCGCGGCCATGCCTCTTGCTTTGGTCAGCGAGATGTTGGCAGCGTGTGTGGCTTCACCTTCGCACTCTGGGGATTGGCCATGAGGAGAGGACGCTCCAGGTAGCCTGGACTCCGTTTGCCACTGTGGGAAGCAGGTGCTTCTGGAGGGGGTGGCTGCATCATCCGTGAGGGGTAGAGGGAGAGTGTCCATCTGCTTGT
This sequence comes from Galeopterus variegatus, assembly GCF_000696425.1. Classification (NCBI taxonomy): domain Eukaryota; kingdom Metazoa; phylum Chordata; class Mammalia; order Dermoptera; family Cynocephalidae; genus Galeopterus; species Galeopterus variegatus. Next base: position 306,424 of record NW_007726403.1, on the reverse strand, counting down.
GTTACAAACCTTTGCTGAGTGTCCAGCATGCGCCACCCTGGTCCCTGCGTGGGGCGGGGTGTGATCCATCAGATAAGGCCTCCACTTTCCCGGAGCTTGTAGCGCTGCTGAGTGTCAGGAGAGCCTCGCTCGGAGAGCACCAGCCACTCATATGCGTGAGGCTGATGGCGATGGCCCGCAGATGGGAAGGAAGGACATTGTCCTACACACATGGGCCACCCCAGATCTAGGCGTTTCCTTCATTTCTTTGATGACCAGACACAGAATAGATGGCGACTTTTCCTTCTCACACCTGTTCCTGTGAGGACCTTTCTTGCCACCCTCCTCTGTCCTGGGTCCCCCAAGGCATCACACCCTGTCCTGAGCCCTGTGTTCCTTTTCTTCCCTGGTGTGGACTTCCGTGCCCAATGCCGCGGCCAGTGGGGGAGGCAGGAGCGGGACTCTAGGGCCAGGGCCAGGCCATGAGGAACCCGTGGGGAGGCCACTCTGCCATCTCACAGCGAGGCTTGCACTGTCCCGTCACTGACACCACCTGCCGTGTCCCATTTCAGCATCTCATGTAAAATCATGTTCCAAACAAACGTGAAGACGACAGTAACAAGATTACCACTCGTCGTAACTGAGCCCCTTCTGTGGCCCACGGTAGGGCTGGGGGGGGTCCTCCGGAAAGGGGTGTGTGCGCTAGAGGGACTTGACCCTTCTCCCCCGACTCCTGTGACTCCTGTTAGAGGAGAGTCGGGGTGGGCGCCCAGCAACAGACAGCCTGCGGAGGAGCTGCTGGGATAGTGGAGAACTCACCTCGAAGGACACACGGCAGGACTGCATCTCGATGGCTTCCTTTTTGGCACATCAGCTTTTAAAGCCCAACACACCAACGGGAGGGAGAGAAGACCAGAGCGTCACAGTGTACCGCCTCGCACCCACGGTAAGAGGAGTGTGTGTCACCAGAATCCTGTCCAGGGTATTCGTGCAAACCCTGTCTGACCACATAGTGGGCATCATATTTGTTAAAAAAAAAAAAAAAAGAAAGTTCCGGCCATATCTGAGAAGCTGGGCTTCTGCCCGAGGCCCAGGTACACTGGACGGTTGAGACAGTATCTGGGTCTCTGGCCGACTGTGGCTTGTGGCCACTGCCTAGGACCCAGTCACCTGCAAGCCAACAGTTCACCCAGCAATCTACCTAGGCCTTGGCCACATCACTGAGAAATGCCCGCCTTGTTTACGTCCAAGTGGGCAGCTTTGGGACAAGCCCCACGCTGTGGGGGATGGACACTGTGAGGGGTGGAGAAGGTGGGGAGGGGTGCTCTGGACACAGAAGGCCCCTCCCAGACCAGACGTCTGGAAGCTGGGCCTGAAGCTCCTCATGGCAAGAGGCAGGTAAACGGAGTCAGGAGGGTGCTGCTGGTGGGCCTTGGGGACCCTACCCTGGGGGGCGACCAACTGTGCCCAAGCAGAGGAGGGAGGTCCACAATTGGCCACGAAACCAGAGTGGACATCTGCAGTGCCCAACCACAGAGGCTGGTAGCAGCTTGTCCAGTGTGAGGGTGGGAGGTCCTCAGGGACACCTGGCAGATGCCAGTCCATGGAGGGGCAGGACAGGGGAGACCGCTTCAGGTCAGCACTGTGACCAGGCCCAAAAACAGATGCATTCTACAACCTGGGAAAGATGGCTCCCTGTGGATCCCAACAGACACACCCGAGTGCTTGACACCAAATGCTAATTGTTTTGAGAATCTGAAATCAAACCATGATATGTAGTAAAAAAAGAGGACAAAATCTTATTTTCCCAGTGGCATTGTGGAGACTAGTGGGGCAGCTTCAGAGCATCTGAGGTTAGATCTCCCACTGCTAGTAGGATGTTGGGGGAACCCCACTGTTTCCAGGACCAGAAGAAGGGCTGGAAGACCACCATGACCAGCAGGACCAGGGCTAGGGAGCTCAGAGCTGGTACCAGGACCCAGGCGTCAGTGCACACTTGCCCTGCTGGTGCCCCGTGGCGCAGCCCTCAGTCCCCACCCTGAGCTGAGCCCACAGGACCTCCAACTCTGAAGGTGGGGAGTAGAAACCAAATTTGGAAACAATACCAACAAAATAGGACTAGTTCTGCCTTTTTTCCTCCTACGCAAATTATAGTTGCCTTTCTCGGTCTGGTCAATTCCCACCACCAGTAAGAGGACCTTCTTAGACATCTAAAACACGACAGAAGCCATACTCTACTACCTGTTCGCTGAGGAGGTACGTAATGAGTGCATGGGATGATGAACTGAGCGATGCTGGTAAATGCAATGCTCAGGCCTTTGACAAAGGCTCCACTGTCTAAAGCCCTTCACTCATCCAGCCCATGGGCACTATGTCACGTGAGATGGATTTACAGCTGTGCCACTTAGGATGCTTTTAGTCGCTGGTAACAGAAAAGACCAACTCAGACTGGCTTAGACAATGAAGGGAATTTACTGGCCCTCAAAGACCAAAGTCCAGCAGTGAGGTGGACTTCAGGTAAGGCTTGACCAAGGCTCAACCACCTTGCCAGGGGCTGGTTTCTTTGGGTCTCTTCCCTTGGCATGGTGTAGGTTCCACATTAAGGCTTCCTCTCTGCATGGATACAAGTTGGCTTCTAGCAAAGTGGGGCCATGAGATCCCTGGTTCCCCCCCAGTTGGGGAGGGCCCCCCCCCCCCCGCCATCCAGGTTCCATCAGCTCGCAGTGCACATTTCTTGACGCCTCATTGGCTTGCATGGGGTCATGTGCTTTTTCTAAGCCAATGACTTGGTGATGCTGACTGACCCACCCAATCAGGGCCCTCCCTGTGCTGGGGGCAAGGCCACCCTTGCAGACCTGGAAACATCAGTCCTGCATAGAAGGAGGGGTGGAGAGGGTGGGCTGGCATCCTTCTGTTCAGTCACTGGCTCCTCCTCTAGCCTCGACCCAAAGGGTTCTGTCCCTTGTTGCTAGTTCCCTGGTGCCCCATTATCATCCCAAGAGGAGCAAAGCCCCTTTGCCACCTGCCCAACACCTGCCTTGGGGCTCAGATTTCATGAAAATTTCTCTGATCAGCTCTCCACCCTTGGTGGCTGCTCCTGCGTCTTTCTTTGGATGTGGGAGGCCAGTAGGTCCTCAGTTGTCCCCCAGAGGTGGTTTCCCTTAAAAATAGCACACCCCAGTTTCTTCCAAACCCCACTGCCTCCTGCCCTGGGTCTGAGGCTGTCTGCTGGCCAGCCCACCCTCTCTGGAAGCCCCTCCATCTTACTCACTCACGCCCCATCCTTCTAGGTTCTCTGTCTCCCCTAAGATCACAATTACTGGGGAAAGCTCACGTGTCCCTCCAGGCACTCTGATCTGACTCATTGGTCACTAATGAGACTGGGACCACGGGTCCTGGTGGCCCACTCTCAGGGCTGCTCACTGTCACCAACCACACTGCAGTGCTGTGGCTTCACTCAGGCCAGATGAAATCCCAAACAGGGGGTCAGAGGAGGGTGCTTTCATGAGGGAAAGTCCTCCTAGGGTCAAAGACACTGGCTACTGGGGCTCCAGGGTTATGGGAGGGGATACACGGACATGGTGGCGAGGAGACCCAATGGACAGATGCAGGCTCTGCTAATGGTGTCCCTATCACTGAGGCCCAGGAAGGACAGTGCATTATTGTCACTTAGTGAAAGGTGTCTGGCGACTTATACAAAATTAATTTCTTGACCGTGGCTGCGAATTCCCAGGGATGCGTTCACACATCAGAGAGAACTAAAAGCAACGTTGCCTGTTATGTGAAAGCCTGAACAAAGGCCGGGGGTGGCGGGGCAGGAAGCCCTGGGTAAGGGGAGATGCTGACACCGCAGAGAAGTAAAGCACACCTCCACGCACGTGCCCCCACCCTACCCCCAACTGCCGTGAGGGAGGTCATGAGCAGGTGCTGGGGTCCCAGCTGTGTGACACTGGGGATGAGACTTAACCTATCTGTGCCTCAGTTTTCCCATCTGCAGAAAAGGGATGAGAATTATAGCCCTTCCTTCGTCAGGCTGCTGGAGGACTGACGGGCACCAGGCCAGGACGCCTGGGACTCATGTGTGCCTTGCCTGCTTGGGACATCTCCTTCTAGAGCCAGGCTGGGGCCCATGGCCCCTCACTGAAGCCAGAGGTCACAGCCCAGCTATGCACACAGAACCCCCCTGTGCACCCGCGTGCAAGAATCAGTCAGCGACTGGCAGCTCTGCACCTGGGAGTCCTCTGCTCCTGCTTCTGCAGACCCTACTTTATCTTGCTTGTCTGGTTCAGTGATTCCCAACCTTTTCAGGTAAAAAGATCTCATTTTAACATCTGAAGACTTTGAGATCTGAATCTAGATGGTAGTTATATTTTTAATACTTTTTGAGAAAACATATAAAGACCAAAAAAACAACTTTGGGTTCCAAGGAGCTTTTACATGGCTTTGCATTTGACCAATCATGACAGCACTCCCATGTATCCAAGGCCTAATTTGTAGATGCAACCATACGGATACACACAAATACACAGATGTTCAAACACACAGACATCCTCAAATACACGTGTAAAGCTAGGGTGCTATAACAAACAGGGCCCAAAACTCAGTGACTTAAAGAACACAGAAGTTTACTTTCCCTCAGGACATACTCAGGGGACTCAGATCATTGGCAGCTCATCCCTGGAAGTCCTTTAGAAACCCAGGTTCCTTTCCAGCCCCATCCACTGGAACTTTCTGTAAAGATGAAGACCTGCCATGTAAGCACCATCCAGTACGGTCACCACCAGCATGCATGGCTCCTGGGCATTTGAGATGTGGCTAGTGCAACTGAGGAACTGAATTTTAATTTTATTTCATTTTAATTAGTTTGATTGAACTGGCAACGGGGACTGGGGCCACTGTGGGGCACAGGCTGCTCCTGCCCATCCCTGGGGCCATGTGCCATCTGCCCGCCAGAGCTGCGTCTTGCCTTCCGGTCTAGACCATGCTTGGCTGGACATGGGAGGAGCAGGCCCAGTGTCTCCAGCCCAGGCTGGAAGTGGGGTACCCTCTCTCTTGACATCCCATGAGAAATTGAGTCACATGGTCACACCGAGTGCAAGGAGCCTGGGCCTTGGCCCTGACCCGCAGCCCTGCTGGTTACAGTGGTGTTACTAAAGAAGGAAGGAAGTTCTGGTGGGCAGCTGTCTGAGCCATGCTATATAAACCCAATATATGTTATTTGTCCTGTCTTCAAAACTAATTGGTGAGAATGTGGGTTTGCAGGCCTTTTTCAATAACTCCATACCCCAGGGGCCTGTGGCAAGGGGGTGGGGACCATTTACTTGGCTCAGCTCTCAACACAAGTCCTTATCTGTTAGAGACACAGCTGATGCTGAGACAGGAGTGAGGCATAGGCAGAAACAAGGTGGGGCCCTGCCCCTGTGAGATGGCATGGCCTACCCTGCCACTGACCCTCTCCACCCCCTTTGACCTCTGGCCCCCATCCTACAGCTGACACTGAGGCGTATTCTGTGGTCCAGGCCTCTTTTTTTAAAGTGTGTTAGAATACATATAACATAAAATTTACCATCTTAACCATTTCTAAGTGCACAGTTCTGTGGCATTAAGCACATTCACATTGTTGTGCGGCTGTCACCACCATCACCTCCAGAACCTTTTCATCTTCCCAAACTGAAACTCTGTATCCCTTAAACACTAACCTCCCACCCCCACCCCAACCCCCGGCAGCCACCATTCTACCTTCTGTCTCTATGAATTTGACTCCTCTAGGTCCCTGCTGTAGCAGGTGTCAGGATTTCCTTCCTTTTTAAGGCTGAGTACCATTCCATTGTACGGAGGAACCCACGTTCTGCTTACCCATTCATCCGTCGATGGACACTTGGGGGCTTTCACGTTTTGGTTATTGTGAATAGTGCTGCTAAGAACATGGGTGTGCAGATGTCTCTCTGAGGCCCTGCTTTCCATTCTTTGGGGCATATACCCAGAAGTGGAATTGCTGGACTACATGGTAATTGATTTTTACTTTCTTGAGGAACGGCCGTATGGTTTCCTCGGCGGCTGCACATTTTGCATTCCCTCCAGTAGTGCACACCCATTTTCTGGTTGATCGCAGAGGTCTGGCCTCTTGACCCTGCGTGTCAGTCTCTGCACAGAGCGAGACCCTGTTTTGTTCTTTCTCTCCCTTCGGACCTGGCTCTATGTTGCCCCCCTAGCAGGTGCCTGGTCAGTGCCCCACGACCACAGCCTCAAGGAGCTGCCGGGAGCACAGTCCCTGCCCTTTATAGTCTGCACAGCCAGCTTCTCTGAGGAGGAGGGGCGCGTGACCCCCTCCCCAGGACCAGGCAGGGGAATGACCAGCTTGGGGCCCAGTCCCAGGCTGAATCCAGCCATTAGCCACCAGCACTGTGGCCTTGCACTAGTCACTCTGTGCCCCTACTGCCTCAGTTTCCTCATCTGTAAAGAAGGCATAATAGCGTGTACTTATGCATGGCTGCAGTGAAGATGAAAGGAGATGATTTTTATAAAAAGCTCGGGACGGCCCCAGCACAGTGTGAAGGGTTCAAGGGGTACTAGCGCGATTGTTATCAGCACTGCAGAATCTCTGCACATCCACCTGCTGCTGCTGTCCCGCGACACCTCTCAATGGTCCCGCAGCCCTGCTCAGCCCCTCCAGCTGCCCAGCCCAGCAAGGGAAGCCCCAAGAACGTCCAGGGTGCTGCCAACCCCAGAGGTTCCCCACCTCTTCCCCAGGGCATTCCTTCTGCTCCTGACCCGCCCTGGGTCACCCCCTCTTAGCCCTGCCCTGTCCCTAGCCCCTGTGCTGGTCTCTGGACTCACACTGCCTGGACTCTAAACCTCATGCGACCACTTGGGGTGAGGGGACCATGGCCCCGAGCCTCAGTTGACTCTCAAGGGGGTTAACAGTCCAGTCTCGCACAGCACCTGGTGGGCAGGAGGTGGCTCATTATCCTCACACACACGCCAGTGCGGGCCCTCCCACTGGACTGCGGCAGTCTGTTTAAAGAGATGGCACCTCCAGAGGCACCTCCCCTGGGCTGAGGGTGAGGGAGGGTGTACCTGAGGGTACTGGTTGGTCTTGGACCAGAGCTTATTGGTCACCAAACTAAAATGTTCTCCTTTTTCCTGAAAATAGACTTTTTCCCAAGACAGATGCTAGGCTAGGGAGATGCTGCTGGCCAGTGGGGCCCTGGAAGCCTTAGCAGGCCCTGCAGCCCCACACATGGCCCAGGAGAGGGCCCAGGGACCGTCCCTCCAGGTGTGCAGGGAGGTGGGAGAGGGCCCTCCGTTCCACCATCACCTACCGTCCTTCTGCACAGAACTCCAGCCTTATCCCTGAGCTCGGCCTCGACTGGCTCCTTGCCCCTGTGGGGCCAGGCCCTCCTGTCCCTTGGTGTCAGCTGCTCTGGAGACGCATCCCTGTAGCAGTGGGACACCCCACCTGAGCCCTGTACTTGGAAGAACGTCACCGAGATCCTCCCGTCTGTTTGACTGTGCTGCCTTCGAAGGCCCTCTCAGTCACTCCTGCGGTCCTGTGCACTTCCTGAGGATGACACAGCAAGGGCGACGCCTGCCCTGCCCGAAGCAGCCCGCGCTGCACCTGCGGCAACGTCTCCCAGCCCCCGTGCTGCCCTGAGACGACTCTGCCCTCAGCCGCCTTCCAGCCCCACAGACCCTTCGGAGCCGGGCCTGTCTGGTCGCCCCCTCCCCACGATTTTCTACTTGTTCTACTAAGAAACCTGATCATTCAAAATCTGGCTCCGTCCACAAATATTCACCGTATTCTGTAATAAGGACCAGAGAGCCCAACACCTGGGCTGGCTCAAGTCCTGCCTGTTGCCTTGACCTGGTGACACTCCCCTCCCTGTCCAGGCAGCTTAGTCTGGATGGTAAGTTTCTCAGGCATGTTAGAAGTAGCACCAGTGTGTGGGCCGGCCCGGTGGCGCACTGCTACAGTGCGCCGCCTGAGAAAGTGCAGCGGCGCTCCCGCTGAGGGTTCGGATCCCACATACAGACCGGTTCCTGCTCACTGGCTGAGTGAGGGGTGGGCGCAGCACCGAGGGTTGCGATCCCGTTGCCGGTCCCGGTCCGGTATGGGTGCGACACTGAGGGTTGCGGTCCGTTGCCGGACACGAAAAAAGACAAAAAAAAAAAAAGAAGTAGCACCAGTGTGTACTACGTGCCAAGTGTCGTGCCATGGGCTTGGAGTCCTCTCCTGGGCACCTCACCACAGACCCAGGAGGTAGATGCTCTTTCTGCCCTCTTTTCCAGGTGGAAAGCTAAGGCTGCAGCACCTGGTTGGGATCTGAGGCGTGGGTCTTCCCTCCTGGCACACACAGCACTCTGTGGGGTACAGCAAGCCGGACCAGAACCTGCCTGCAGCCAGATGAAGAGGCTGCTCTGCAACGAGCATCCTGCGCCTTGCACCTTCGTGGCTGCCCGCCGGGAGCCTGGGCTCCACCTCCCCCTGCAGCCCAGGCCTCGCCTTCCTCGAGAGGCTCCCCTGCCCTGCCCCCTCCTGGGCAAACCCCAGCGAGCAGGGTCCTGGACCCCGTGGGTAGATGAGGGGTTGTATCTGTGGAGCTGGTGGGGGCCAGTCACGAAGGGGCAATTGCAGGCATCACCTAGGAAGAGTCGGAATCATCCCGTTGGACCATGGCCAGGTGTACAAAGGTGACACAGAGAAAATAAAGCTGAAAGGGAGACAAGGAGGCCCCTGACTTATTTGGATGACATCAAGGGCCACTGTAGGCTTTCTAGGGTGACAGATCAGAGCTGTGCTTCTGGAGACTTCTCTGGCAGCTGATGGAGGACAGACTGGAGAGGGGCAGCCACTGTGAGAGGCGGGAGGAGGTGGGCAGGGCCTGCACTGGCGTGAAGGGACAGTGGCTGAGAGCGGCAGCTCTGAGCAGGGCCCGGTAGCCAGCGGAGCAGGCCTGCTCCCACAGAGGCCCTTTATCTGTCCTCTTTGGTCCCAGGCTGTGTCCTCCTCCTCAGGCTGTAGGAGAGAGGCCCCATCAAGCTGACCTTTTCCCACTGGTTGCAAAGGGCAGCCCCACTGGGACCACCAAGTCTCCCTGGGACCACCAAGTCTTCCTGGCTATACCGCCGTGAGCCAGGGACAGCATTCTGCTGCTAGATGTCATCGGTGCTCACATTCATACCCGACGTGTGGAGCTGTCCCAGTCACAACCGTGGGTCAGCAGGAAGTGGGAATCCTTGGAGACAGGGAGCATCGGCCTGAGGACCTCCACCCCCAGGGCCCCGCCCCTCGCACAGACGGATTGTCCGGAGCACCGCTGCCCAGGCCTTCATGGTTCAGAAGCCACCAGAAGGCAAAGAGTGAATGGCGGCCACTCCCGGACCGCTGCAGAGAGCCCTGGGAAGGGGCCAGGCGCTGAATGGCCCTCGGGCTGCACGCATGGCTGCGTCTTCTGTGTGCCGTGTGTCTTTAAAAGTGGGAAGAGCTGATGCCCAAAGAGAAAAGGAGGGACATCTCAGGAAGTGGTGGGGCATCTGCTGTCACAGGAGAAACTCTTTTAAATTTATAATCAGGAGCCCAGGCGGGGACACACCCTGCCCCGGCCGCAGGGCCTGGTGGGACAATGAGGCGCAGACAACCGCTGGGGTGGCTCTGGCAGCAAAGTCGCGGCTGAGCTTTTCCAAGAAGGAAAAAGACCAGAGAGAGCGGGTCTTGACATGAAGGACCGATGCGGCCTTCGGTTGAGGCTGAAATTCTTCCTCACACCTGGGATTGCTACAGGATGTTGCTTCTTTCCAACATCTGCATTAACCTGTTATTTTCATATACTTACAACTGCCTGTTAATTTTTAGCAGCCAATGTCACTAATAAACGAGGAACTACTTCTCTATAAATCTGAAACTCTCCTTTGCAGCCCTGCAGCACCCGGCAGGCTGAAGCTGTCTAACCACTTGGCACGCAGGGCTGGGCTTCTGGAAGTTTCTTCCTTTCTCCCCTGGGAGTCTTGGCGGCTCCTTCTGGACCTTTCCCCAAGAAGAAGGGGAAGCTGAGGCATAGGAGGGGCTGCCCCGCCCCCCCTCCGCCGTCGCCATGGTGAGCTGCAGGCATCCCAGCGGCTTACAGGAGACACGGCTGTAGGACTCGATGCGCAGGAGAGAATGGGGCGGTGGAAGACGAAGCTTTTGTAAAACGAACGAACAGTTTAGAGAACCCCACAGAAACAAAGGGAAAAATGAAGACGATCCAACAAAGGCTGCAAGAGCAAAGGGGATCAGGGACAGGCTGAAGCCACCGGCTGGGGGCAGGGCTCCGAATTACCCAGCAGAAGACGCACGGGGTGTGAGAACGGGGAGGTGGGCAGGAGGGTGCCGGGGGGCAGGATGGGATGGCACAGGAGCTGGGGGTGAAGGATGAGCAGCAAACAGCAAAACGTGTGCTGCAGAGCAGGGCTGAATTCACAGGACGGGGCTTAGAAACCCCAGTGGGACCCTGTGGAGGACAGGCACTGCAGGCCAAGGGGGGACGGCCCGCCGCCACTCCACCGGCCAGAAGCGAGGTCCCTAGCACAGCTCTCTGAGGGCAGCTCCTTCCCTGGCACCCCCCGACTTGCTTTCTAAACTCCCAGATGTACTTGAATGTCGAGATAAAGACACATGGAAGGAGAAAGGATAGCCCTGAAAGAGAGGAAGGGCAAGTCCTGCAGGGGAGAAACCAATGGGACAGGGGCAGGAAGGAGCAGCCCTGGGGACAGAGCCAGGAAAGGGATGGCACTGGGCAGGCCGGGCTGGAGAGCCATCATTGCACATGGCACAGGCAGGAGCGTAGCCGCACCACCCTTCCCTGGAGCCACGGGCACAGGGTCTGCAGGAAAAGATGGCTCATCCCACGCTAGGACCGTGGAGTGGCAGCAAGGGGTCCCCGGGGGACATGGGCGAGGAAGCCAGCCCGACACAGCAGAGCCGAGTCCCTTCCTGGGGAAGTGCACAGGGAGTGGGCGTCCTCGCGGGGGACGGTGATGCCCCAGGCTTCCCGTGCGGCAGCCCTGGTGGCCGGGGACGGTCATACACAACGCCCGGAACGCAGGCATGTGGGAGGAATCATCCTTCTGATTCACGAAAACGGTGAAAGAGACCAAATGTTCACAATTTCATTTACATTGTTAGTTAAATGAGGAAATAAACATGTGTTGTTTCCTTCTTTTTGGTATATATTTCCAGAAATGTTTGAAATCAATGTGCATTTGTGGCGGGGGCTCACTTCCCCAAAAGTGCTTTATTTAGAGAAACAATTTGGGTCACCCAGGACCCGAGGACCCCACGGCCACTTCCTCTTTTGCCATCAAAATATAATAAGTGGAGTTTATGGTCGGCTTATTTGTAAATATCTACTGCTTTTAAATCTGAAAGTTGGTCTGAAGGGTCTCTTTAAGCAGTCTTGTTACTATTTTGACGGTGCTACCAAAAATGAGCACTAAGTATTGAATGATCAAGGCTACCTCTGATGAAATGAATCTTCTCGTTCCCACTAATGGAATCATTCTGTTTATGTCGTCTGGGTTTGGGTTTTATATTATCAAGAACTCTTTTCCTGTTTCCTAAGATGTTTTTTAGAACGTTTTGTAATTTTAACAATGGTCTTCATCGTTGGAGGAATAAACATGGTCAATTAACCTTTGGGGAAGCATTTTAGGATAAAAATCTCTAGATTTGGGTTCATTTCTAGACTGAAACTGAAGAGGAGAGAGCTGGAGGCGGCCCGGCTGGCCCGTGTGCCGACGGCTCCTCTGGTCCGCTGTGCTGCGCTGGGCCCCACGCCCGGCCTCTCTGTGCCGCATCTTCCCTCCACACAGGAGGACTCACCTCTGCTTACCTTAGAGCACAGCTCTCAGTGTGAGCTCCGTGAACTGGGGTGGGGAAGGTCATCCTCGTTTTTCTGCTAAGGTATCTCTAACTGAAATCTATCAGTTCTTTTCATTAGGAAATAGACATCAAACCACAGGGGGATTCATCAGCGCCTGGGACACTGTGGCTACTATAAACCGCGGACACTCTCGTATCACGTTATAGTTGCAGGAATCTCAGAGTACTGTTTTTGCTCATCCCTACTTCAAAATTTGTCAAGAGACTAGCCGCTAGATTTTATTAACTACATTACCAAAGAAAGACATATCACAATGAAAATATACTTTATGACTATTTTAATCTGACCCGTTTCCTTGTAATCCTGTACGTTTTATTTTAAGCATTCGAATACATTTATCTGAGAAGAGTTTGTCCACAGGCTCCCAAGGCTGCCTGCAGGATCCTTGGCATTAGGTATCGTTAAGAAGCTCTGATTTAGAGGGATGTCAGAGGCAAAACGAACGTTTGCTTAAAGGGCTGTGGGCTTTCTAGGACAACAAAGGAAGAAAAGGCAAGGCCAGAGAACAGTATTACTAACACGGTGGCGACAAAATAGCTATGAGAAGGTAAAGGCTTGACCCTGTGGACACACCCTAAAGTTATTTGGATTCAAAGCAGTCAGTCCCTGCAAGGGTGGCTTCTGATTGCTCACTCCTGGGTGCCTCCCAGCTCTGTAGGACCATGTGGGCATCGTGTCTGTCCATCCCCTGCCACATCAGCCACATTGGCCCCGAATGTCTCACCGCACTGTGAAGAACTGCAGGGTGATGCTGTCCCCTGGCCTGATCTGTCTGCAGTCCAGGACACTGTACTCAGCCCAGCACACCTGCACATATGTGTCCACAGTGGTGGTTGACACACATGTCCCTATCTGATCTTTAAGAGAGATGGCACCCATGTATAAGCCCTTGTCTACTCTGTCTTAATGAGCAGCAGCTGTGCTGCCCAGAGTGTCCTGGTCTTCTGAAAGGAAGTGCTTCAGTGCCAACGCACCATGCGCTGGGCTCCTCACGACATGTGGGCCTGAGCCCCATGGCTGGTGCTGTGGACACCCAGTTCCTGCGTTGGCACCTAGAGCTGCTGGGACCCCCATCCAACATAGCACTGACACAGCCTGATGGTGGCAGCCAGGAGAGCAGGACCCCAGGCCTGGGGTCTCTCCTTACATCACTCTTCCCATCTGAAGGGCACCCAGGGAGGTGCACTGGCTGCGGTAAGGAGGGCCAGCTGTTGACCGCGGCCACTTGTGGGTCTCCATACCCTGGATCCCTCATCTGCAAGGTGGAGGTAATAATAGTGTTTCTGCACAAGGTTGTTGTGAGGATGGAAGGGACTTGTAAACTGTAGAGGGCTGTGCCAGTGCCCATTGCCATCACTATGATAACGAGAGCTCCGGAGAGCTCCCAGGAGCCCAGAATCACCTGGCGGGAGGTTCAGGCAACTGTCCTGCTTGGGAACCGTGGGGCGGGTTTGAGTGAGTCCAGGTTCTCCGTCCTTGGACTGAAGGCCAAGGAGTTTCCCCCATGGGCAGGGCTTGTCCTACTCCTCCCACAGGGGCACCAGATCGCTCTCGGGGGACTCTGACGATGTCATCAGAAATGTGGGTCCAAGCCTCCCTAAGACTTCCTAGGACAGCGAGAAACCTGGGCAAGACCGGTGGACACTTCAACTGCCACACTCAGGCCATTACCAATATAACCCCAGCACCACCTTCCCACATCCTCCTGGAAGCTCTGAGAGTTCATCTGAGGGACATTTTCCAGAAGTTGCTAAAGATTCAGCTACAATAATTAACCTCTGCATTGTTCTCAATAGTAAAAACTTGAAAATATTCTGTGACCTAATATAAGAGAGTAGTTAGATAAATGTGATATGTAATATGTGAAATAAATACTTTGCAGCCATTAAACGTTATATTGTAGAAGAAAATTGAGAAACATGATGAGAGATTCACAATACATTGAGTGAAAAGGCCAGGTCATAAAAGAGTAGACAGAATATAATCTAATTTATATACATATACACGCATGCACTGTGTACACACATGTATACATACGTGTACATATATGATGTAAAAACTTGTCTGGGTGATGGAATCGAAGAAATTTTTTATTTTTTAAATCTGTATTTTCTGAATACATGTATTTCTTTTTACTTATAGGAAAAAAACAATTTTTTTTAATGAATTTTTTATTTTGTTTGGTCTGGTTTTAAGGAAAGAAACCCAAGCTCAAGAGGCTGATTTCCCTTTTCCTTTGCAGTGTTCCCGGATGGGACAGACAGAGGTGGCAGAGGGTCACCATCCCATCCAGCCCTGGGCCTGCTCAGGTCTGAACGGCCCCTGAAAAGCCTTCCAAGGACAGAGGGTTCCTGTAGCATGGCCAGAGCAGGCCCAAGGGACTGGGGAGGGCACTGAGAATACCCAGGACGTCTCCGGCCAGGGGAGGGGTCTTGGGTGATCATGAGTGTGGGTCTCTGATGCGAACGGGAGGAAGCAGCAGACAGGCCCACTGGTGGGCGTGAGGAGGTGGGACCAGCACATGAGCCCAGACCCCAATTAGAGGCTCCACAGAGTGAAATCTCAACGGGGGAGAGTCACCTGACTGAGGGCCTTGGTCATTAGACTCTGTCCCCATGCTCGGCTTTCAGGGGAAATGACCAGGATGCAAACTGGCCACAAGCACTGAACCAGATACACGAGACCAGAGGGATTCACTCTTTTCTCGTGCACCCTGATCACCCTGGCATTGCAGGAGTCTCAGTAGCAAATAAAAACAAAGTGGCTTCTACTCTGCTGGAAATTAACAAACGTAGATGAAATGATTTCATGATCAGAAGTTGTGTTCAGCTTGAAATTCCAGCCACGCCCATCCGCTCAGCCTCGCAGGCAGGCACAGAGCTTTTTCCTGTCGGACAGCCAGCTCCATGCACTGCCCTTCGGGGTGCACATGATTCTGGGGGAGTCCTGGGGAGTCCCATCACTCTCCATCCTCCTGAAATCCAAGAGCTGACCTGGGATCTGGAAAGTTCTCTGTCACGTGGCCCAGGAACACTCACCTTAGTTTTTGGCCCAGGGAAAAGCCTAACTAAGGAGAAGCTCTGGAGCAAGGTGTTCAGGGTGCCCCACCTGGGTGGGGGTGGGTCCCTCTTCTTTCCTCCCGCGGGTGCCAAGTGTTCCTAATCCTACTGCTTAGTTCCCCGGACGAGAGACACTGAGGGCTCTGTACTTCCTCATGTCACTCGAGTCCTCGCCTGGCTTCCTCTCCTCATTCTCACCACTGGCCACTGGCCGGAGAACCCACCATCCGAATCAACATCCTCCCTTGCTGCCAACAGCCTCCTGCACCCTGACCATTGATCTCAGAGGAGGCAGCAGCCGCGCCTCGTGCACCTGAGTGCTGGTGGAACATAAGGGGACCGCCATCCTTCACGTGACAAATCCTCGCCAGGCGTCCCTCTGCACCTCTCCCTTTCCTACTGCATGTCCGTCTGCGAGGCTGCCGCCCCAGTCTCGCCTGGAGGTTCCCCTGCCCTATGAGGGCCACCTCGAGGCCACCCTCCCCTCTTCACCTCCTGGCACGGAGCACCCGGCATGGGGACATGCAGGTGTTTCATGAGGATGTGCCCACTGGGGCACAAGCCCACAAGGATGAGGGGGACGTGCTGCACAGAGGTGACAGTGGACGGACACACAGAGGGGCCTACTGGCTATTTATGCTCTGTGCGGGCTGGGGGTGTTAAACAAGGAGCAGTCTTAAAGGAAGCCATCATTATGGACAGTCACCCGCTGCCCAACACAGCCTGGCACGATTCCAACTACTTCCGAGGCCTGCGAAGGCTGGGGGCACGGCCCTCGCACCCTGGGCTGCAGGCCGGACACCCGAGGTGCCCCCCACCTTCACTCCGGGGACACATGGGGCGGGCTGTGCTCAGAGGACTCCCCAGCCATGCTTCTGCGGGGGACACGCGGTGACCAGCCCTGAACACGAAGCTGTGCTTGGGGCTTCCCGAGCTACAAATCACTGCGAGGGTAAGTGCGAGGGAGCGGTCGGCTGCTCAGTCCCCGCTCAGGTCACAGTGCTCTGTGTGAGCCGAATGGGCCCGCCGCTTCTCCTTGGGGATCCATGTTGACCTGGGTAAGGACAGTCTGTCTCAAGGGCACAGGCTGCTCAGAGCCAGAGGCAGGACAGCCCGGGAATCGCGGCACCACAGCCAGACAAAGGGGCTGCCAGCCCGGGCCCTCTCCCCTGCCCTGGCCGAGGGATCCTGCTCGGCCAGCCGGTCCGGTCGCATGGGTGTCCTCGCCAGGTACAGCAGTGGCCTGGTGCCATCTCTGGTCCCACTGCTGCCTGCCCTGAGGCATGAGGCCGTGGGGACCACCGTCTAACCCTGTGCTGCTGCGTGGGAGGATACGTCCCTTGGCTGGGAATAAATCAGCAGCAACCAGCCAGGGAGAACCAGAACCAGAGAAACCAAGGTTTTCCTGGACTTGAGACCCGGTCATCAGGGAGAAAGAAGAGTATTTTTTTTAAAAACCCCAAACATGTTTCTTTCTTAAGCCTCAACATATCACACCCTTTAGTATGGAAAGTCAGCACCCTTTATTTGGCTTTGTTTCAGGGTGTTTGTTTTAACATCCACGCTGCGCCAGTTGCTCAGCCCTGTCTCCCAACCCTGACACCTCTTTCTGCAGGACATGGTAGCGCTAGTGGGTGCGCAGCACAGTTGCTGAGCTGTTTGTGGCTGCTGAGGGAGAACCCGGCACACCCGCAGGCACGTGTGGGCTCCGCCCGGGCCCAGCCCACCAGGTCTGGAATCACGTGGGGCTTTCCAGTGGGGCTTCCACTCTCCACACTGGTAGAGGCGTCAGTGCCCACAAAGCAGAAACACAAAATGGAGCTCATTTGCAACATCTTACACACACACACACACACACACACACACACACACGTGTGACCCTTTAATCTTAGGGCATCAATATTTAATCATGGCTTTAATTGCATATAAAGACAGTTCGAGGGTATATTTTCACCTACAGGTCTAATAATTTAGTAACACTTATTGAGCCTGCATTTGTATTAGATTTTGTTCTGTTTTAATACCACATTGCTTTAAATAGGGTCCATTTTGAATAGGGACCATAAAGTCTATTTTTCAGTTCTCTGCTTTCTTCTGTAAACCACAGGGCATGAAGATGCTCCATAAATGCCCTTCAATGAAGAACAGAGCCATAAAGATTATTTCTATCGGACGATGAGCATCTCCTGATTGAAATCTTCCTTCTCTCTGTTGACAATGGTGTCACCCCGAGGACTATAGTCACCCTTTGTCAGCCAATATCAGAGAATATGCTGTAGGGAAATCCCCACCTGCTCAGAAAGCTGCTGAGGCAAACCCTTAATATAAAGTGTCAGGAGTACATTCTAACTCTCCAGGTGCCAATCTCGCTGTTCATAAAGTTTGAAATGGGTGTTAATATTTTAACTTATCGCTTATAGGATCTTTCTGAGTCCCAGCCAGTCTTAATCAGCTGACACTGGGCGTCCAATGCTCCCTTGCATAACTTGCACTCCTTAGATTTTGGTGTATTAACATTCCTGAGTTACCAGAACCCTTATCCGCTCCAGGGGAGGTCTCCACACCTCTCAGTTGGGTGATGGAGGAACCCAGTTTGGGATTCAGGACCTTCCCTACCCCGTGGGTTGGAGGGAACAGGATTGTCTGCTTACTCGATTTTGCCTTACTGTTTGGGCTCCCACTCTGGGCTATTATGTTTGTTTGTTTTTTTGGGGGGGCTACAATTTGACCCATGGTTTCTCGAAATCCGTGTCTCTTACTAACAGCACATATTGTAGGACTGTAATGTATTTCCAGTGTGACCTCATAGCACTTTTGTTTTCCAGCAACTTCTTCATAGATGAAATATGTTTTGTGAATGGCTTGCTAGCGCAGGGTAGAGTATTTTCTATGTCTGTTGTGATTTAAAGTATTTTTTTTCTTTCATGAAAATCTTAAGATAATTCTTTAAGGGAGGGAGCATAGGAATGATTTATTTTCTTTAAGGAATTAAAGAAATTTCCAGACACTTTTTCTCTGAGATCTCCAGCTGTGAGCAATCAAAGCTCTGGCTGACTTCTCTGCGTCCTGATTTTATTTATATCTACGTGTGTGCGTTTGTGTGTGTACAGCTGAGTATCTGTTTCTTTCCCTCTATCCATCCATCCATCCGTTGCTAAACTTTCTCAGAGAACCAGAAAGGTGGGGAGCTGTGGCTGGCACTTTAGGCTCCACTTCCACAAACGGTCCTTCTGAAGCAAAGCCTCATTTTTCTGGTGATGAGCCTACAAGCAAATAAGCCAATATTATGTCAGACATAATCACCATCTCCTCCGCTCAGGGTGGATCCTGAGGAAAGGACTGTACAGAGTAGCAGACCCTTCCTCCTCGGCAAGCCCTTGGTCAGCGGAAGGGGCGGCGAGGGAAACCCCAGGAGAGAGCAGCTGCACCCAGGGTCCTTCCCTAAGGGGGTCTAAGGGCAACAGAGTTTGACAATTTCCATATTTCAATTTTGTTTACTGCATTTTATATTTTTATCCACTTAGCTCCTTTCTCCAAAAGCAAATAATCAGAGGAATTTAAGAAACTTACAAAGGGAAATGAAATTACAGAGAATCTTAATAAAAACACACTTGTATTTAACAGCTATATTTTTATTGTGATGAGTTAATATCATTGTTAATTGCATGTCGGTATTAAATAATTAAGAGGGCTTCAATTTAAGATTAACCCACAAATATGTAACAAGTTTTAAAACAGACCACAAAAATCACATCAAAGAATGGCTTTTTTTCTCATCTGAATGAGAAATGGCTTTTTAGTAATCTGAATTTTAGGATTGATATATCACTTAAAATTTTTTATTTCGATAAAGCTATTACATATATGAATAAATATCAACTTAAGCCAAGAAATAAACAGGTCTAAAAAACAGGACCAGCAACTGACTATTTTTTCAGGGCTTGTCTTAGTAAATACAGTATTGATCTTTCGCGTTTGGGACTCTGGCTCAATTCCACTCACCCCTCCTCGGTGAAATGGATTCACTGGCCTTGGCTTATTCTTAGCAAAGAGTAATCCACATAACAAAACCAGACGGCTCATCCTGGCCAATTTGGTCTTTTCTTTATGAGCACAGGTTCACACAAATCTTCCATGGAGACCCAAACAAACCATCTCATAAAAGCACAATTTGAAACCATCCGGCCTCAAACGTGTCTTCTCTCCTCGTTATTTTAATAAGCACTACCCCCGCTCCCAGTACTTCTCCAGAATTTTTTTAACCTAGAATTAGGTTGCTTTTCATCAACTCTGAGAAACTTTTCTTTCACACCCTAGGTATTGCTTTGTTTCTTTTGTTTTTAGGGTTTTTTTTTTCTTTCTGGCTTTCTGTTTTTATTCAGTTTGAGGTCAATGAATGTCATTAAAAAGGCAGGAGTGTGGTTAAGAGAGATGCTGAAGTGAGCAGCTCCTGCATTCATTACTATTCATTAGCAAATGCAGCACAACCTGACAACAACCCAGAGGGAAACTTCACAATCATCGCACCCTAAGAAAGAAATTCAGTGGTTTGTCTATTATCACTTGAATGTAGTTTTATCAGTGACTTAGTAAGCTACAAGTATTTACACAAGTTTAACAAGTTTGATCTGGAAAAAATTTCTGAAAAGAAAAAATATAGAAGTCATGAGATACAAAAAATCATGGAAGATGCCAGGCCATTTTTACTGGGAAATCCAAGAAAAGCCATATTTAGGAAAACCTTAGATAATTGCTTTAAGAGTCGAGGTGCCTGGTTCTCTCCATCCAAAGCCACAGTACGCACACGTGTGACAGGTGTCCCTCAGCGGGGAGGCGCACCTCTGCAGGTTGGCTTAGGTTACGAACGGTAGCCACGTCTTCTCAGCTTCCACCATTAGCCTCAATATTGTCTATACTGAGAATTTTTAATGATCGTCCATGAGAGTATGAATTACTTCCACAATTACAATCGTTACATTTTTCACGAAAGCTTTCTTAAGCTGTCACGGTTCCCCCTAGGTTCCCGCAAAGGTCACTTATGTCTTAAGAAATAATGTTTCTGTTTAGTGCATTTACTAAGAAAGCCCAGCTTAGAAAAATGCTCATCACTTACTACTACAAATACTAGATCAATCTTAAATAGATGTTTAAATA
This sequence comes from Galeopterus variegatus, assembly GCF_000696425.1. NCBI lineage: Eukaryota > Metazoa > Chordata > Mammalia > Dermoptera > Cynocephalidae > Galeopterus > Galeopterus variegatus. The sequence goes on along the minus strand of NW_007726403.1, from coordinate 286,311 downwards.
ATGATATAGAGACTGTTCTTAAATAACAATTTTACTACCCTACTGGAAAATGGTGCTGATTGTCCTTAAATCCTATTTGCATTTTATACCAGCTGGAGTGCGCGTTTGTTCAGTTATATATGATCTATAATATGTACCCAGCCCCACACATACCCCAAAAAAGTACACACTTTCTCAGATTCCCAAATAAGTAACTTAAAAATCTGACTTGTAATAAGAGTTGGGGGTGGGGGGTGGGAGAGGAAAGTGGAAATCTCTTCCCTTTAATTCTGGTAAATGCTCCTAAATTTAAGAATCGTTTCCTGCTGAAGAGCCAGTTGAATGATTTAAATACTGGGTGTGATTTCTGGGCAATTATGTCACAATGTGGCACACAGTTTTATCTCTTTCCAGGCAGAATGTGCATCATCCCACCCACTCAATTCTCACTGGCAACAATGGTACTTTCTTTTTAAAACAGGTGTAGACTATACCCTGACATCTTAAATAACAAAGTGGGATTCCATTGAATGCAAATTTAACAGAGACAATGAAATGTCCAAGAGTGGCTGTCCCTATACTTTGTATTATATGAAGTGTGGTCAAAAGGTAATTTCCCACCACGTCTCACCTCTCCTTCCATCTCCACACCTCACGGAACATTCATATAGAAGAATGATAGGTTATTTAGTAGTAAAATCTACATACTAATCTACATATATTAACCAAAAATCTTTAGGAAAAAAAAAACCAGGACACTTTGCAGCAAAACAAAACGTGGTCACTAGTGTCATCTTTTAATACATTATGTCATAATAAATCAACATTTGAAATCATCTGAACCCAGAACGTGTGTTTTAGAAAGGCCAATGTAATTATTTTCACCATAAAAAAACATTCATTATTTTTTAAGCATTCCACTAAGTTTCAGAGATGAGGAACTTTTTAGCCTTATGATTTCTAGAAATTTAAATTTCACTCCTGTTAAAAAGTGGGTTCATTTCTTTCACCAATGGCCATCCACAACCCGGAAGACGGAGTCTGGAATTGGTTGCAATATATTTTCTTAAATTCATGGCCAAGTGTCATCTTTTAATACATTATGTCATAATAAATCAACATTTGAAATCATCTGAACCCAGAATGTGTGTTTTAGAAAGGCCAATGTAATTATTTTCACCATAAAAAAACATTCATTATTTTTTAAGCATTCCACTAAGTTTCAGAGATGAAGAACTTTTTAGCCTTATGATTTCTAGAAATTTAAATTTCACTCCTGTTAAAAAGTGGGTTCATTTCTTTCACCAATGGCCATCCACAACCCAGAAGACGGAGTCTGGAATTGGTTGCAATATATTTTCTTAAATTCATGGCCAGTGAAATATTTGAGAAATCAAATCAAGTTCTTATCAAATGGCATACTACACTTGTTTGTATGCATATACATTTGCTACGAAATATACAGTACAGATTATAAAATCCCTGTTTAGTTTATGGTATTTCTTCACTTTTTTTCCCACTGCCAAATTAACTTTATTGCTAAGCCTGTTTTTATCAAAATCTGCAACGGTCATTTAAGTTTTATGTACTTCTCAGCTTCACCTATAGAAAAAGTCAAGGTTTGTCAGTATTCCAAATAACAGATTTTCCAAAAGATATCATACATGAGACAAACATGGCATAAATCAGACAAAAACTTCTTATCACGAAAGACGACATGCAAACATAAAATCAGACATTGACCTTTGGGGATGTGACTTTACTCCTCTCTATAACCAGTAGCACGTCATTCCTAGAGTTCAGTATGATTAGTAGAAGATTCACACAGATCTGGAAAAAAAAATTAGATAACATCACAATCAAATTAAATACCAGCCCATTAAGTGAGTTACATTTTGCAAAAGGTACATTCTGGTGGAAGCATATTTTTTAAAACATTTATTACGGAAAATTCAAAATATACACAAAAGTAGAAAGAAGGGTATATCTACTCCCCTGTACCCACACCCAGCTTCAACTATGACCAATGCTCCTCTATTCCTGTCTTGTGTTCCAGTCTTTTTGGCCGGAATATTTTAAAGCAAGGCCAAGGTATTGTGTCATTTCACCCTTGGCTATGGGAGTATTTAAAGATCGCTCAGAGACATTTCATACCTTGTAAGGGGTACAGTACACTTGGCATTTAATCTAAGGACCAGACAAGCAACTAGCACTTTGGTACATACTACTTTTCCAATTGAAAGCAATTAATGCCAACTTTATTTAGAAGGTTATGGATTATTTGGGCTACATAATTTATTTAAAATATGCTAGCCATTGAAAGCAATTATTTTATATATTAAAATTTAACACCTCCATTAGTGTTAGGAAGTGTACACAAAAAAGGTAAAAAATGCTCTTACTGTAAATGTAAGCTAAACATTTCTAGATACTTGATTTTTTTCCCATATATTGCACTCAAAATGGTTATGTGGGAAATTTGTCAGTCATGAAGTTTTTAAGTGTTAAGATTTGACATCAGAACAGAAGGATGTACAGAGTATATTTATGCATTTATATGTTTACCCTCACACAGGCTATTTTACAAATACCTCTACGAATGCAAGAGTATTCATTTATCCAGAATCTACAGTGACAAGTTCCTCACCTAGAATGGAATATGCTGTATTTTTAATCATGACTCTATATTATATTCAGATCTTAATCATTTTGAATTCAAGACACCCAAATGACCATCTGGAGAAGTGTGGGTTATATGACACCAGATATTCCACCAGGAAAATCTAATAAACTTACTTTTACTGTTTGCCTAGAAAAAAAGGGATGATGTGAGGAATAACCTACCACTACTTTGTCTCATATTCAAGAAGAGTGTAAGTATTAACAGTTATTCTGCTTGTTGTATAAAACTGTTGGCATCCACGGATCCCTCTGTAGTCTTATAATCTTTCATTAAGATTTTTTTCATTCATCAGAAAGATGACACATAATGTTTATGAAAATCTCACTGATGTGTTATTTTTTAACCCAGACATAGTCACATTAAATTTGACATAAGGTATGTTTTCTGCATTTTTCCCCATTTATTTTTGTGCGTAGGGTGAATGCTATAACCTTAATGTTTTGAAGAGTCTGTGAATGCACCGTCATCTGCTCACATATAATTATTACAAATAAAGCGAAATGATCTACATTAAGTAGGAAAAATACAAAATTCATATATACACAAAGAGTATATAAGGTATAGATAGGGACTAAACTTCCAATCAAATCTCCAGTTCTAGAAATATCTGTTTTGTAAATAATTATTTGTCTTCCTAAAAGCAGTACGTGAACATTTTAACAGCTCTCAGTACATTGTCTTGCACATAGTATACGCTCAGTAAATAGTTATTGGTTTATGTACAGTTTCGTAACCTCCAATACACACGCACACGCACACATAGTCACATCTTTAAAACATCATTTAAACTGTGGAGATCATGTCATAGCAAAGCTGTTGTATAATAAAACAAGATAAAGTATTGCCTTTACAAAACAGAGCATAAATGCTGTGCTGTCGTAGGAAACTTACTGTACTTGTATTTTAAATTACATTTGAATGCATCTGAAGTTCTTCTATGATATGAAAGTCCCACCTTGTACGTCCCACCTTGTACACAGTGGTCTGAAACCATTCCAATATGTTAAAATGTATTGCTTCCTAGTGGCTGCAGATGCTCAGAGGAATTTTTATCATTGACGTGTTGTTTTAGCTTTTTCTGGCAATAATTTTTAAGTTCGAAAAAATTTTCCACCTTGTCATTGTGGGGTTAACTTACTTCAACAGCAGTTTTTTTAGGGGAAGTGATGTCTAGTCTCTTTTTAAAGTCAACTTACTCTCACTTTTAACTTATGAATGGTTTAGAACATCCATAAATATATTCCATGAAGAAACACAGCCTGGAAGGACTCCATCCCGTCCACCGTGCACAGCCATGGGGCAGTCTCTACTGTTGAGTGTTACCATTTCGCTCAGTGGTTCTGCTTAAAGTGGCAAGTACTTAATCAGTTTTTTAAAAAATCAAATGCTAATTAAGGATTACCTAATCATGTTTTATTTTATACTATCAATACTACACATGTTAGGTTTATTCTTCAAGCTTGTATTTTCTCAAGGTTCATGCTAGTTCTTATTTCCAATTATAAATATTCAGGGGGAATAAAGAGAGGTAGTTAATGTTATTGAAATTAAGTCAAACTGCTGAATCTTGGAGCAGAGTCTTTCCCCAGAATCTTACTATTTAGAAGTGACTACTGCCGTAAACAGTTGGTGAAACTTTTTCAAGTCCTCGTGGAACACTGGAATGAAGACTGATGTAGCAAATTATTTGCATTTTTCATATAGATGATTATGACAAGCCCAAACCCTTTATAGGGGAAAAATAGAAAAAAAATTCATATATTGTGCATCAAATTTTTGCTTATATCTTAATGAATACATACATCTCTGAATTGTTTGAAAACTTTAAAAACACTTTTTTTGGGAAAATTGTGGCCATGAACTTATGTGAACTTCACAGATTTCTACATTATATATCCAACGTCAAAGAAAAAAATCTCAGACTCCTAAACAATTCTGACTATATTATTTCACTGCATTCTTCTGCAAAGTCCCATTAAAGTTGGATTTTAAACAGAAAAAAACCCAATTATCTACTCAGAATAAGAAAACTATCTGTTCTGTTAATGGGGGATTTATGACCCTCTTGCTTAATAACTTTTAATGACATAAATATTTATCTACAAATGTGCAGTATTATTTTTATTTACTAAATATTAGTAAATATTTATCATACGAATGTGCAGTAACTATTATTTTGGCACTAAATTTCATACAGTGGATGCAGGTGTATTATACTTTGTCATAAACAATGGCTAAATGCTAAATGTCTCAAGCTTCCACATTGCTTACAAGTACTCCATTGCTTTAAATCATTGTCTTCATAGATGCCCATTCATTTTCTTCCCAAAGATACCAAAAAAGAATGCACAACTTGTACTGTATTCTCATAAATGTAATAAACAGTTTCGAAAGGATATGACTAGAATATGTATGTTCACACAAACGGGGGAAGGCCAGTGGTAATGGAATTCAACTTTATATGTAGTAAATAAAGTTCCGCTGTTTTTCTAGTTTTTGAGTGTGTGTGTAAAACTACGATTAAATAAATTTTTTACCCTCTGAGCCAGAAAAAAAAATATTTCAGAAGTATATACTCTAGAAAGAGAACCTAAAAAATTAAAAAAAAAAAAATCTAGCCCCCCCCCCCCCCCCCCACCAAAAAAAAAAAAAAAAAAAAAAATCTAGCCCCCCCCCCCAACCCAACAACAAAAAACAACTTGAAGAATTTCTTACAAAATAAAAATCCCACCTTCTGCTGGAAGGGCAAATACTCAAGTCATAAAACAAGGTTCTCCTTTCCTGGTCCAGGATGGAAAATCCAATTTCTAAAAGTTTTAAAAAAGCAAGTGCTTTGGATTGGTCTAATTCTGAGCAAGAGTGAACTCCTGAACGACTGGACATGAAGTATTTTGGAATTCATTTCAAATGTCAAGGAGAGGAGGTAGCAAGCGTGAGGCCCACGGCCCGGTGGCTTCTGCTTATCTGTGTCCTCTCACACGGGTCGTTTCTGGTGCAGGGGACCGGCTCCGGGGAGCAGTGAGGCTCGGCCTGCAGACACGACGCTGCAAGGCTGAGTGGGAGCCGTGCAGGGAGAGCGCGGAGCGAGCACATGTTACATCAGACACAGTACCTGATTTTTCAGTGCACAGCTTGTCAGCTAGATAGTGTGCCTCCTGGGCGATAAGTGAGAATATTTCATCTTCATACTCCTCTATTATAGTTTCACACTGTAGAAACATAACAACAACACATGTGTACAAGATGCAGGAAGAACCTTGTTAGGAAGGACTTAGCAACATCTTATTAGCTCAAAATATGAAATCATGGAACTAAGGTGGTCCATTTTTATGAGCCCTTTTGCTTTAATACATCATTGCACTGAATCAACCTTCTCCCCAGAATGTCCACTGAGTCATTAACTTCATTAAATGATCAGTTGTGCTAGAAGACGTGGGAGGATGAGGAAGGAACAGGGCTCTTTGTATTTGTTTCTCTCCCTTGAATTGGAATTCAAGTCATAGGAAGAAATGGGTCCCCCGTGTTAGGAGCTGAAAAGTCTCAGTGTTTTTATTATTATTACTTTTAAACATTTTAAAGAACGCAGCTCCTTCAAATGGTTGAGACAGTTTCCTTCAGACTTAACATAATAACTCGTTTTGTGGTTTGAAAGTGGGAGAACAATGAAGCCTTCTCAGCAATCAAAACAAATGCATCTTCAACTTCACTGTGCAGAACAAGCCTGGCAGTTGCTTGGGGACGTTTCTTTCACACCATTTAGAGATCCAGCCAAAATTTCACTTCACTTTCCAAAAAAAAAAAATCTGATATTTCAGAAAAGAAGGAGCTCACATTTGCCCGTGTTTGAAAATCTTAAATTCTCACTAGAGTACTCTTCTCCGTTAAAGAGCTACCAGACTACACTTTTAGGAACTGTGAAGTTTCTGAAGGGCATTCACTAGAGACTTGGAAATCATTTTCTGAGTTTATTAAGCAAGACTGTAAAAATTTGAAATGGCATTTCACATATTTAAATTCCACTATAATGTGTTTATTTAAGGCCTGTGAAGCACAAACACACTTCCTCTCTGCCGTTCCTGTTCCGCAGCACCCTGAATTATTGTCCTTACTTTCTAATTAAAGTGAAATCTTCAAAAGTCAGCGAAAGCCCGTATTTCAGGGTCTCAGTATGCCTGGCATTTCAGCCCAGGCATGAACTTAATACATTTTTTAAACAGGCCTGCCCATCACTTTGTCCGAATTCAACAGCATTAAGTAAAGTGAAATATATTGCAATATATTTGGCCAGACACATTCTAGCAAGCCAGAGGCCAGCAGTCGTGTAAAATAAACATTGTAGTAGAAGGACATTTGGCATTAGGCCAGCTATCGTACCTAAGCCTTTGTTTAACTTAGTTTGTGCTAATATTCGAATTAACTCAGGAAAAAACGCTCTCTCCTCTGCGCAGCCTCAGGGAAAAAAGAGACCACTGCATCACTGTTCCTCCATCACTGGCTATAAATATTTAAAAATGACACTCGTTTTCATCTGGATTTTAACCTAGAAACCACAGCCCTTGATTCCTCATGTGGAAACCAGTGAGACCGTCCTTGGCGACAGGACGGACTGAAACCACTCCTGAGTCCCCACATGAGCAAAGGGATTTGAGCAAAACAGTGAGCAGACAGTGTCTTAAAGCCACTGGGACTTGTGGACAGCACTTTCTGTAAAATGTCACTTGCACGTCTCCATCGATCATCACGAATACCACAGCCCCTCAGGTGTCTCAAAAGGGGATGACCAAATGCACGGTTAACCCGCAAGCAGCAGCAGGACAACAAAGTAAACAGATAACATTTCAATGTGCATTTTAATGTTCAAGGTCTGGAAACTCAACAGCAACGAGACAGTAGCAAACAACCAAAAAAGAATATGTTCATGGGTTCATCTGCCCAGAAGAGAGCTTACCGCGAATTTCAAAGGTCTGTAAGCGTCAGAATAAAAAAAGAATTTTTTAAATTCTTTGTATATTTTGTCTCCTTTCCTTGGAGCGAATCTCTTGAAAGTCCTCTCCTTAGTCACAGGGTCCTCTTCGAGCTTGTAGTCGTTCATTCGCTCACATACTTTATCCAAGAGGTCCGCTAGGAACGCTTCTGACTGGGCCAGGGGAACCTGTGAGAAGCACCGCGAGGAAACGTGTCTTAACGTTAATGCTGTCTCAAAGGCCTTCCAGTGAGTACACATGGAAACACACACAATCCCACCAGTGCAAATACGCATTAAGTTCCGAATGCAATATTTACACCATGATATTATTTACGTCACGTAAGGGGTTAGCTTAAATTCTAGCTTTAAAAAGTGCATGCATTTGAAAGTGGACAGAATAAACTTACATTCAAACTAGAAACTCTCCCTGTGCCTATACTCACTTTAACAAGTCTTTGAACTTGCAGAATAAAGCAAGAATCACAGGAAAGGGCTGTTATTAACTATGCACTTCTCGGGGAGAGAGAGAGAGAGAGAGAGTTGGGGGGGACAGAGGGAGGGAGGGGACTCCTGACTTGCTCCGAAACTCTCCTGCAGTCCAGGGAGAAGTCGGGGAGCCCAAAGTCTTGCACCCCCTGCCTCCGCTCTGGGCCGCCCGCCCACCCGCTGCAGCCGTGGGGTGCCCGGGGCTGGAGTGGGGGCGGGGCCGAGAGAGGACGAGGAGCTCACGGGAAGTCCCTGCTCCCCGGCGGGCTCCGCGGCAGCTCCCTGGGGAACAGCAGGCGCGCGTCCCCGGGCGCCCCGTCCCTCCGGAATCCGGCGAGGATTCAGCAGGACCCTTTGGCCACCACGTCCGCCCCGGGCGCGGGTCAAAGAGCACCCCTCGCCCTTGGTAACGGAGACAAAAACGTGCGGACCGTCTAGACGGGTCAAGGTGCAGCGGGCTGCGTCCCGCGCCTCCCTCCGGAAGGGGGCGTGGAGCCGCCAAGGGCGCCCGAGCGCGCCGCGGCCTCCGCGGGCTCCCGCCACCCTCCGCTGATCAAAGCAGGAGGCTCGCATGACAGCCCCGGTGAAAGGGCCCGCATGACAAATGAACTCGGTCTCTGCAGTGTCGCCATCTCCAGCCTCCATTGTCCCCTTTCAGACGCAGTATGAACCTTCCGGTGCCAGCGGCCGCGCTGCACTCACAGGCGCGCTCGGGCGCACAAAGGGTCCCCGCACCCCGCCGCCATCTGGCCGCGACTCTGGCCGGCCTGCGCGCGGAGGTGACAGGCGGCGGGGACGCGTCTGTGTGCTCCGAGTCCAGGCTCCACGGTGCACACCCCAGCACCAGCGCCGGCGCCCCCCGTTTCTGTAAGGAAGCAACTCTGTGGGGACGTTTAAAAGAGACACGGGAGGAGGAAAGTCAGAGAAATAAGGCCACTGGCTGAGCTTCACCTGCACCTGCCACGTGCACAGGTAACAGCATCCTTCCTTCCACTCCGAGCTGGAGCCGGTTGGAGTCTGAGCTGCTCTTAAGGACCACGCATTCACATGTGCAGTGCAATAGCTGGCCTGGAACGTCCCGGGACGTTGTCACTAAATTAGCGTCTTAAAAAACTCATTCATGAATATTTAAATTTTTGAAAATGTCTCCAGTCAAAGACAGCAACGTCAAGTGGCCCAAAGTGCACATTTCAAATACAAGTTGCATTTTATTTGTGACTTATTGTGACTTTCAAGCACTGTAAGTTGTAAAGATTTTGAAAAACAAGACATAGGTTAATAAGCAAAACTGAAAATCTGTTTTCTTAACTGACAGGAACAAAGGATTACGCTTGTACTGATCACTGAAAAAAGTTATAAAACTGAGGTAAATTCTTGAATTATGATTAATCAAGGCACATCATTAACAGACTGATTATGGGTTTTTATGTTGTTTTTTTTCTTCTGCGGTGCATGTGTCTTAAGTATATTTCTTCATCTGGTACATTCAAAATACAGACAGTTCCTGAATGTCAACAAAGCAGCATTTTACTTGCAAGTGAAGAGTAGACTCTTTCATTTAAAAAATCTAATTTTAATCAAGAAATTCATTCTGTCTCTCCCTCCTCCTCCCCCTCCCATCCCCATCGCAAAGCAAACAGGCTTGGTTCTGGGGGGGTGGG